>NW_026652301.1:3188317-3203396 GCF_009828535.3 Hylobates moloch | reverse complement strand
TATCTATCTATCTATCTATCTATCTATCTATCTATCTATCTATCTATCTATTTATCATCTATCTATCATCTCATGTTGGTTCTGTCCCTCTAGAGAATCTTGACTAACACAGTTATTATTATTAAAAAATAACAACGATGGTAGTACCATGGATTGAGTATTTATGGTGTGTCAGGCACTGTGCAATTGTTCAATGTTCATTGCTTCATTTGGTCCTCTCAATAACCCTAGAAGGTAGGTACTATTATTATTCTTGGAAGTTTAAAAATGATCATCTAAGTCATACAAGTAAAAAGTGGCAGACGCAGGGTTCAAATCCAGTCAGTCTCATTCCAAAGCCCTAGTGTCTGATCATTACATATCATCTCCTGTATAAGGAGACACTAAGATTCATAACAGGCTTATGACTTTTGAGCTAGATATTGTCAGCATTTTTAATGTCTAAGTGAGTAAGGAAAATGTAAACAACCAGTGCAAAGACTGTATTACCATGAGTGAGGGCAAAGTCTTTTTAAAAAATCAGGTCCTGGAGCTATATTGCATTCAACACACCTGTTCTTGTCAACCAGCAGGACATAGCCCAACTCATTAGCAATTCAGAAAAGGATAAAGTAAATGCACACTGGGTCTTCCTTTTCTGTTTTCTTCATGTTCCAAAATGTGTGTCTCTCTAGAAAAGGCAGTTCTATTCTAAAGCTTGCTCCTGTTTGGCGGCAAGTAACAGATAGAGGGAGGCATTGTCAGAGGGTAAGAGTAGCTACACACTGATTTGTTTTAAAGCACACTTGGTCCTTGAAAAACCTTCAAACACAGTAACTCCTGGAAATGATGATAAAAAGACATGCCTTCTTTTCTTCTGTATTTAGAACAATTCTGTAATTAAAAGAAACAAACACATCCATATTTCTAAAAACAAGGGATATTTTTCAGTGGGGGAGGGGAAGAAAAACTGTATCTTCTCTTTGGAAATTTCCAGGGCATTAGTAATGGGGAGTTTACTGCATTTTTAAATTTGACAATACTCTTAACTGCTCATTCTCCAAAGCAGAATCTACACACTGCCAATTGATTTTCCATTGTAGTGTTAGTTCATGCAGAAGCCAGCCTCTCTTATTTAGTCCCTAGTGTGATTATGGCATATGGCTATGAGATTCCTGTTTGTTTGTTCATTTGCTTTTGTGGAAGGAATTCTGGTATTAGGCTCATTTGGTTGGACCAAATAAAGCTGATGACCTGTGAACCTGTGATCCAGTGAGGAGGATACATAGAGTCTATGGTTTCATAACAGAGCTTTGCAATCAACCCTTCCTGGGAAGGTCTACCAATGACTTTGGCTTACCAAAAGAGCTACTAGCCTTTTAAATTTTGGTTCCTCCATTTGTAATTATAGTTCAAGCAGACACATAATAAAAAGTTGGGGTATGAAGGAGGGGGATTAGTGGTTAATAAGGAGACTTGGATTCAAACACATCTGCTTTCTTACCCTATCTTAGAGCCGTGTGACTTTAGGTGAGTCACTGAGACTCTCTAAACCTACTCCTCAAATCTGCAAACCAGAGATTATAATTGTACTTACTTCTAATGCAGTTAACAAGATAATGGCTAGCATATAATAAGAACTCAATAAAATACATATACATACACATACAAGCTAATAAGGTGGTGGTCTGATATTGTGTATCCTACAGTGGCTAGCTTCTATTGGAAGTGACTTCCCCTCCATCTGTAAATATGATACAGTGCTCATCCTAAGTCTTTTTCAGAGACCTACACTGGAGCTAGCACATAATTTACTGGTAAAGGGGAAAAGAGGAGGTTTCATATAGAGAATAGCCTGAGAGCCTCTTAGGCATCTAACTGCTCCCATCCCTTGACTGCTTTGCATCTGGAAAATTTGGAGTGTTTAATATGCTCCTGTTAAAAGGTAATGCCTTTGGAAAATATAGCACTTAAAGCTATGATTAGTTATGACCTCAAGATTTTCAGATAAATGTTTAGGGGGTCATGGCAGAGTAGTGCCTACAGCGGGGAGCCAGTCCTTCACAGGCCAGTTGGAAGACATCAAAGGTTATTCCTATTTCATAATTGTTAGTTGATTTTAGCTATGAACATATGTATAGCATTTCCTGAAGCTTCCTGAGAATCATCTTTAATCATCATCACTATTGTTTCCCAAGCACCCTTATATAATCTTCTTGGTTTATATAAACTAATGGCTTCTACTCTGTACAAGGTTGCCATTTGAAAAGGCACTGGGAAGAAGATACCAGTTGCAAAGGATGGTGCAGGCCCAAGTCATGTCAACAAGATCATAAGGCTGAAACCAGATATTTGTAATGCTGCTTGTAACTTTCTCGAGAGTAGGATATATCTTATATCTCTTCTGATTTATATAGCACCTATTACAACTCCTTGTACATAGACTGAAAATGTTAGTTTAAATAAATTGACCATTACAAAGTAGGATTTTTTTAAATTTTAAATCAGAATTGTGAGGCTATGAGGAAAACATATTCTTTATTTGTCTGAGGGAAGGAATTAGAGATTGGGGGCAATTTCTGTAACCAAACTTTCCTCAATATTATATTTACTTTATTACATTCCATTTTCTTAGTCATTTATGGGCCATAAATTCAGCCTCTCTTTGGTTTATAACTTAAGTTTTTATTTTTTAATTTTTGTTTAGGGAACTGGTTGTCACTTCTGGCTGCTCATTAGATTTATCTAGGGAGCTTTAAAACCTATAGATGCCCAACCCCAGCCATGGAGGCTCTGCTAGAGCCCGGAAATCAGACTCACGTGTTCACAGACCTTCCCATGGGGAGAAGGATGGGGAGCTAGAGAGAGAAAGGGGTAGAGAGTGGGTCTAGCATTGCAAATGTATAGGGTGAGTCTGCCTAGTATCATCTAGTATCACCTATCCCATCCCACTCAGCCATGGGTCTCCTTGCCATCCTTGAGCACATGAAGGATGTACCCTCATTAATGCCTGGTGTTGGCTGTTTCCTCCAGCTGAAATCCACTTTCTTCAGCTATTTTTGTGGCTGGCTGCTTCTTTTCATTTAGATCTTAATTCGAATATCATTTCCTCAGGAAGCTCTTCTCTCTATAAAGTATAACCCTTCCCCTTTCACTTTCTATCCTGTTGCTTTGTTTTGTTTACTTCGTGCCATTTCCTACTATTGGAAATTATCTCATTTATGCAATTCTTTACATATTTGTTGTTATACTCACCTACTAACATGACACCATTGTATTTCCAGAACCTAGAACAATGCCTGATACCCCAAAAGCTTGCAGTATACATTTTTGAAATAAAAAAACCCACAGGGTTTTATGTTTATAACAGGAAAGACAAATATGTGACTAGACATTGCTAATTGACTTACGGTATCCTTTCTCCCAGATTCTGTAACATAGTTCTCAGCACCGTTCTCAGTTATCCATCATTAGCCTTCAGATGAAAACTTTTTTTATACCCCTGGTTTAAAAAGTAATTTTTTGTACCTAGCTTATTTCATTTAGGAAATTATGGCTCAAATAGGTTTAGCAAACTTTATTTTTTTATTCTTTCTTTTAATTCATTCACTTAACAATATTTATTGAGAATTTAGAATACAAGAAGCAATATTTTGTACAAGGTTTTGCCCAATGTGTCTCTAGAATTTTGATTTTGTGCTATGCTTCGTCATAATATATTTTTCAATATATATTTGCAGAATTTAATTCAATAGAGAGCTTAAAACTGATACATAAATTACTTTATGTAAGGCATATATGACAAATGTAGGTGGGATGATTATAGTGTAGATTATAGGATTGACTTAGAGGCTGAAGGGATTTCAGATCATCTATTCCAGGAACCTCATTTTGCAGATGAGGAAGTTAAAAACCAGAGATATAATAGTTTGTTTTTCACGCATGCTTGAAGGATGAATAAAGGACTGGTGGACTGAATCCTGCTGAACGTTATGTGAGTTTTTTGTGGCACAGCAGATCTCTGAACCCAGTTCTCGGTCCAGGGCTCTTTCATGGCCACCTGTGATCCCCAAATGCATGCAATTAGAAACATCTGGGGATACTGCAAAACATGATGGGAATGGTGTTCTGGGACTCAGATTTTTATAATTCCCTTCCTCCTTAGGTAATTCTATTGCACAGCCAAATTTGGGACCACTATGTACGTGATATTATTAGTATATGAATGTGCCTCAGTTTTAACCAAAGAGATAAGGAGGTTCCATATAATGTGTGGAGAATACCATTTGTAGGACTCTCAAAGAAACCGTCTACTTTTTGCTTAGCTGCACAGTACCAGTCTGAGCTAAATCTCAATAAACTAAAGACTTACTTCTGACATTTAATTAAATCCAACAGTTATTGACTATGAGAGATAAAAAATGAATAAGATATACTTCTTAATATAGATTCTTTAAATCCTGCTTAAATAGAGGACAATAAATTACAGAACCTTGATATTCCCTTGAATTTTAGATAATCATGATTTGTTGGGCTGTCAGCAACATGGCTTATACCTTGCAAGGTGCACAGGGATGTTTAATTTGTTCTGATTTACTCTTACATGAAAGTGTCAGCTTTTTGACTTAAACTCTCATGGAATTATCCACCAGTACTCAAAGTACTCTTTCATTATTTACATTCTCTGGATGATTGGAAGAAGTGGAAAACAAGC
The DNA here is from genome assembly GCF_009828535.3 of Hylobates moloch. NCBI lineage: Eukaryota > Metazoa > Chordata > Mammalia > Primates > Hylobatidae > Hylobates > Hylobates moloch. The sequence continues at coordinate 3,198,703 of NW_026652301.1, read as the reverse complement.
ATCATATTTTGTCTCTCCCATATTTTCAGATTGAGCAGTGATATATTTCACTATATAAAATGTAATAATTATATAACAGATTTAATTTTTCTATGGAGGTAGCAAGCTGTTTCCATAGCAAGCTCTGCTTTTCCTGACCAGCTTTCCCTTTCTGTACCTTATATTTTATCCAAAAGTATCTGTCAGCAGTAAAATATTCTAACCATAGACAATTCTCTATATGCTCTTCACAGAATGTTGGGCCTAACATAGTTTATGTCGGGGGCATAGAAATTCATTTCTCACATTTGTGGAGAAGCGAAAGGGAAAGAAACATTTTAGACAGTTGTTAGACTCCAAGAGCCATTGGGAGATCCAATGTACACTGGGTGCAATATATATTTTTATATTTGTTTTTTTAATGCTCTACCAGAAATGTTTTACAGAAAGAATAGGACAAAGATTCAACTGACAGAACAACACACATGTGTATAATTTTTCCCCAGAAGAAAAAACTAGGGACTTTAAGGAGAGGGATGTCTGTGTCATTGTTAGGGTCACCGACAGTTGTCTCTCTTATCTGCTATGGCAGGGAAGATGCAGGGGTGGGTGTGGAGGGCAAGTGATGGGTGCTGGTAATAATTGGGGGTGGATGAGGGGAGCTGGGTGCTGGATGAGTGAGGAGATAGGAATGGGGAGATTTGCCTTGGGTTCACGCTAAGCTTCCAATAAAAGTAGGAATATGCATTTCTTGTTCATACTGTATTATGGGCAATTAATACAGTACCTGGCACATATGAGCTATTTTTTTAAGCATGTTGAATAAATGTATACTTGAATAAATGTATGTTGAATATCTGCTTACAGAATTATGCCATACTTTTTGGGAAAAATTAAGGTTAATAAATAGGATGAGTGATATTTAGATGCGTGTATTGGTTCTAGCATAATATTATGGATATAACTGGGACATAAGGAAGTTCTGTAGCCCAACCTCTAGCATGGATGTTGAGTTAAGTCTTACATATTTTAATATTTTAAACACATTTGAAATAACCACACCTTTTTTTAATTTTTAGGAAAGCGTGCTCTTGTTTTCATTTTCCATTAAACAATTTTTCCTGAGAATGAGAAATTTCATCCGAAATCAAAGTTATTCCAAAATCATGACTTTCAATTCCTAACATGTTGTGTTAACTTTATTATTCTTTCTTTTGTAGATACCAACTCTTGAATTGAAATTTGAAATGCAAATTCAATGAGTCTTTTACTGAGTGGTGTGTGTTTGTGTTTGTGGGAACAGGATTGAAGGGCTGGGGAGGTGTGCTTCTTTTCTGACAGCATGTAGGCAGCATGTAGAGCAATAAATAATTTCCCTCAGCAGCTGTAAAGTTGGGTAATATGTGGTTTTACATTTATAAATCAAATGGAATATAAATGATTGCCAGCTAAAATGAAAACATAACTGTAATGAAATAACTTGAGGAAATGGAAGCTGGATTGCCAGTAGGGAAAGAAATGTGTATTTACTTTATTTAGTGGATTTTAATGAATTGTATTTATACACCTAAGCTTATTAAATAAAAAGTCAAAACAATTGAATTTACTCAATTACTAAATTGATTTGAAGGGAAGCAGTTAGAGACTAATCAGTGAGAAGAACCCTCCAACTGATTCATTAGTTAGTTAACATATTTACTGTTTATATGAATTCAGTCTCACTTAAAACCGTACAAAGAATGCTTTCAAAAATAGCCAGATTAGAACTCATATTTCTCATCTTGGTGGCATAATGGGAAAGTTGACATGTTTGGAATGTAGTATCTTTCTATGTAATTAGCTATTTTAAAAATTTTATTTTTCTACAACGATCTTGCACAGGACAATCTGGACACAGAGACCACAAGTTCTGACATTTACAGGGACACACAGGTGAGGCTAAAAGCGTAACTGTGCAAGAACCTGAGTGAGTGGGAACCAGCACCCTCTCCAGCCAACTGTGGTCATGGGAGAAGGTAGACCTGCTGTTGCCAGGTCTCTTATTTAAAGAAACAAATAAAGATCAGAAATTGTATGTGAAATGTCCCTGTCTTTACATTGCAGCAACTAATTAATTTTTTGAAACACCATATAGACCCAACAAAGCCTAACTGTGCCCAAGTGGCTAGTTTGAGAGCACTGCCTTAGATAGTCAAGTGTAGTGACAAGAATACAACCATCAGAACTGGACTTCCTGGGTTCTAACTAAGCAAGAATTTAATGTAGAGCCTTGGACATGTCACGCTTTTACTCAGGGCCTTCTCATTTTTAAAATTAGGGATTTGTGCCAAGTCATATGTAATTGAGTAGCTTTTAAAGTTTTGCAACATCTATGCTTTCACAAGGAACAGTAACTGATCTTCACAGTCATTAACATTTTCGTTTTCACTGTGAACTATGCGATTTCTCCAAATATTTGAAATCTGCCTACTATTGGCTTCTCTGAGAGTTGTTTTTGAACATTTGTTGAAACTGACCAGAGAAAATACTGTCAACTTGTCTCTGAGTCTAAGCAAATTGTTAGCAGAGTTTCAGTACTTGGCTATCTCCTGCTGTAGTAAACATATTAATAAGCTCTCACCAGAAGAACTGTGAACAGATGCAGTTCTTGAAAACACAGTGTCCTTGTCACATTTACTTGTCTGTCTCTCCTAGTGAGCAAGGCTTGCTTGTGGTATCCTAGTAAATATTCTGTTTTTATGTCACAGCCAGATCATAGTTCAATTCAGTAGAAAAATCACTGTGACCAGTATCTTTGATACACAGAGCCTAAGTCATAAGGGAAGATACACATGCCATGTAATGAGAAGACTTTTTATCTTTTTCACCCTGTCACACAATTTCTTGTATTCTGTGACACAATTCCTTGGAGCCAGAAATAAGAATAGTACATTGCCTTTGTAGCCACTTTTCAATGTGGAACTTCAAATGCTTCAAATACAATAAATGCTTCTACACAACATCTTATATCATAAATTGGGAACTATCCCCAGTGTAGGGGAATAACCAAGGCATCACACTTAAGCACCTCTGTCTTCACTGATAACTAGCTGAGTAACCTTGAAAACGGCATACCTTTTTGAATTACCATTTTATCTTTTATAAAGATGCTACATTAAAAAATGTGATAGGGTAGTTGAGAGGATCACAAGAAAGCAATTAGATATGAAAGTGCTTTGCAAAAACACAGAGCACTATATATCAGTGAGATAACATACCAATCAATCTCTTAACTCATTCAAACATAAGGAATGGAAGTACAACTTGAATAAAGCAGCTTGCTGAATCCCAAAGAATTGCATAATTCTTTGGGATTTGGAATTGACCTCCTTGTTCTCTCCTACCATTCCTTCTTTCCTCATTTTAAACCATGTCTTATTTCTCAACCATTTTATTAATTTGTGACACTGAGTATATGGAATCAAACTCAGAATGTCAGAGAAAAAGATTTGATATGTTCCCTGAAGAACTCTAAAGAATATTACTTTGGTTTGACTTTTTTATTTTTTTAAGAAATTTTTTACTTTAATTGGTTTTTGGTGAACAAGGGGTACTTGGTTACATGAGTAAGTTATTTAGTGGTGATTTGTGAGATTTTGGTGCACCCATCACCCAAGCAGTATACAATGAACCAAATTTGTAGTCTTTTGGATTTAGTTTTTTAAAAGAGTTATATATTTAATATTCATTTTTTCCTTCTGTCTGGACTTCTTCCAGTTTTTCCACATTAGTGTTAAAATTGAGGACTTCGGGTGATTGTAACATCACATACAGAATTATGTAGATAACGAGCTGTCATCTTGTTTTTGCGTATTCTTACATGATAAACAGTTTCCTAAGTTTCTACTTAGTATTCATGATTTAGAGTGGTGGCATGATATTCTGTAACTGGCTATACAGGCATACATCAGAGATGTTTTGGATTCAGTCCTAGACCACTGCAATAAAGCAAATATTGCGATAAGTGAGTCACACCTATTTTTTGGTTTTCAGTGCATATTAAACTTATGTTTACACTATACTATAATTTTTAAAGTGTGAAATAGTATTATGCCTAAAAGTGCATACCTTAATTAAAAACAGTTTACTGCTAAAAATGCTAATGATCATCTGAGATTTCAGCAAAATTTAATCCTTTTTGGTGACTGAGGTCTTGTCTTGATGTTGATGGCTACTGACTAATCAGGGTGGTTGTTGCTGAAGGCTGGGGTGGCTGTGGCAATTTCTTAATATAAGTCAACAATAAAGTTTGCCACATCAATTGAGTCTTATTTTCATTAAAGACTTCCCTGTAGCATACCATGCTGTTTGATAGCATTTTACCAATATTAGAACTTGTTTCAAAATTGGAGCCAATCCTCTCAACCCCTGCTGCTGCCTTGTCAACTAAGTTTATGTAATGGTCTCAATCATTTGCTGTCATTTCACAGCATCTTCACCAGGAGCAGATTTTGTCTTAAGATTCCATTTTCTTAGTTCATCCAGAAGAAGTAACTCTTCATCTGTTCAAGCTTTTTCATGAAATTGTATTAATTCAATCACATCTTCAGCCTCCACTTCTAATTCTAGTTCTTTTATTGTTTCCAACACATCTGCCGTGACTTTTCTCCATTGAAGTCTTAAACCTGTCAAAAGCCTTCATAAAGGTTGGAATCAATTTCTTCCAAACTCTTAATAATGTTGATATTTTGAATTTTGATCTTCTTTAGTGAATCCCAAATATTCTTAATGGCATCTGGAATGGTGAATCACTTTCATACGGTTTTCAATTTACTTTGCCCAGCTCCATCAGAGGAATCACTATCTATGGCAGCTATAGCTTCATGAAATGCATTTCTTAAATAAGACTTGAAAGTCAAAATTACTCTTTGATCCATGGGCTGCAGAATGGATGTTGTGTTAGCAGCCATGAAAACAACATTAATCTTCCTGTACGTCTCCCTCAGAACTCTTGGGTGACCAGGTGCATTGTCAATGACCAGTAATATTTTGAAAGGAATCTTCTTTTTTCTGAGCAGTAGATCTCAGCAGTGGGCTTTAAATATTCAGTAAACCATGCTATAAACAGAAATGCTGTCATTCAGGCTATATTGCTCCATTTATAAAGCACAGGCAAAGTAGATTAAGCATAACTTTTAAAGGCCTCAGATTTTCAAAATGATAAATGAACATTGGTTTCAACTTAAAGTCAACAGTTGCATTAGCCCCTAACAAAGCAGTCAGCCTGTCCTTTGAAGCTTTGGAGCTAGCATCAACTTCTCCTTTCTAGCTTTAAAAGTCCAAAGCTTTATGTATTTTGTCTGCATTCAAAATCAGTTGTTTAAAAGTAGTCACTTTCATCAATTATCTTATGTAGATCTTGAGAACTTCCTGCAACTTGTACATCAGCACTTGCTTCTTCATCTTGCACTTTGATGTTATGGATATAGCTTCTTTCCTTAAAAATGGTTTCTTTCCTCAAGAACCAACCCCTTCTAGCTTCAAACTTTTCTGCAGAATCTTTCTTACCTCTCTAAGCCTTCCTAGAACTGAAGAGAGTTAGAGCTCTGCTCTGGATTAGGCTTGGCTTAAGGGAATGTTGTGAATGGTTTGATCCTTCCAGATCACTAAAACTGTCTCCTTAACAGCAATAAGGCTGTTTCACTTTCTTATCATTTGTGTATTCACTGTGGAGTAGCACTTTTAATTCCTTTCAAGGACTTTTTATTTGCATTCACAACTTGGCTAACTTTTTGGTGACAGGCGTCTAGCTTTTCGCTTATCTTGGCTTTCGTCATGGCTTCTTCACCAAGCTTAATCATTTCTAACTTTTGATTTAAGTGAAAGATGTGCAACTCTTCCTTTCACTTGAACATTTAGAGGCCATTGTATAGGTTTCTGTCTTTGTTTTTAATTTTTATTTTAGGCTCAGGTGTACATGTTCAGGTTTACTATATAGGTAAATTACATGCTGTGGGAATTTGGTGTAGAGATTATTTCATTGCCCAGGTAATAAGGATAGTACCCAACAGGTAGTCTTTTGATCCTCACCCTCCTCCCACTCTCCACCCTCAAGTAGGCCCTGGTGTCTGTTGTTCCTTTCTTTGTATACCTGTGTACTCAATGTCTAGCTGCCATTTATAAATGAGAACATGCGACATTTGGTTTTCTGTTTCTACATTAGCTCACTTAAGATAATGGCCTCCAACTCCATCTACGTTGCTGCAGAGGACATGATCTTGTTTATTTTTATGGCTGTATAGTATTCCATGATGTATATGTACCACATTTTCTTTATTCAGTCTATCACTGATGGACATATAGGTTGGTTCCATGTCTTTACTATTGTGAATAGAATGGTAATGAACATATGCATGTGGGTGTCTTTATGGTAGAATGATTTATATTCATCTGGGTGTATACCCAGTAATGGGACAGCTGGGTTGAATGGTAGCTCTGTTTTAAGTTCTTTAAGAAATCACCGTGCTGCTTTCCACAGTGTCTAAACTAATTTACATTCCCAGAAGTAGTGTATAAGTGCTCCCTTTTCACCACAACCTTGCCAGCATCTGTTATTTTTTGACTTTTTAATAATAGCCATTCTGACTGATGTGAGATGGTATCTCATTGTGGTTTTGATTTGCATTTCTCTAATAATCAGTGATGTTGAGCAATTGGCCCAATTGTAATATTATTGTGTCTCAGTGAAAGGAAAGGCCTGTGGAGAGGGAGAGAGATGGGGGAATGCTGAGGCAGTGGAGCCGTCAGAAAACACACAACATTTATTGATTAACTTTATTGTCTTATATGGGCATGGTTCATGGTGTCCCAAAACAATTACAATAGTGACATTCAGGATCACTTATCATAGATCATCATAAGAGATATAATAATAATGAAAAAGTCTGAAATACTGCAAGAATTACCCAAATGTGACAGAGACACAAAGTGAGCACATACTGTTGGAAAAATGGCACTCATAGACTTGTTCTATGCAGGACTGCCACATACCTTCAGTTTGTAAAAATGCAATATCTGTGTTTGCACTTTGATTTATTGTGCATCACAGATATTGCATTTTGAATGCCTGTACTGAAATGCCCTTTATTAAGCCAAAATTGACAAATGGGACCTAATTAAACTAAACAGCTTCTGCACAGCAAAAGAAACCATCATAAGAGTAAACAGGTGACCTACAGAATGGGAGAAAAGTTTTGCAATCTATCCATCTGAGAAAGGGCTAATATCGGAACCTACAAAGAACTTAAATAAATTTACAAGAGAAAACAAACAACCCCATCAAAAACTGGCATGAAGGATATGGGTGAAGGATATGAACAAACACTTCTCAAAAAAAGACATTTATGTGGCCAACAAACGTGTGGAAAAAAGCTCATCATCACTATGATGATGAGTGATGAGAAATCACTATGATGATGAGCTTTTTTTAGAAATCGAAAACACAATGAGATACCATCTCATGCCAGTTAGAATGGCAATCATTAAAAAGTCAGGAAACAACAAATGCTGGAGAGGATGTGGAGAAATAGGAATGCATTTACGTTGTTGGTGGGAGTGTAAATTAGTTCAATCATTGTGGAAGATAGTGTGGTGATTCCTCAAGGATCTAGAACCAGGAATACCATTTGACCTAGCAATCCCATTACTAGGTATATACCCAAAGGATTATAAATCATTTTACTATAAAGACACATACACACGTATGTTTATTGCAGCACTGTTCACAAGAGCAAAGAGTTGTAACCAACCCAAATGTCCATCAATGATAGACTGGATAAACCAAATGTGGCACATATACACCAGGGAATACTATGCAGCCACAAAAAGGGGTGAGTTTGTGTCCCTTGTGGGGACATGGATGAAGCTGGAAACCATAATTCTCAGCAAACTATCACAAGAACAGAAAACCAAACAATGCATGTTCTCACTCATAAGTGGGAGATGAACAACGAGAACACATGAACATAAGGAGGGGAACATCACACATCAGGGCCTGTTGGGGGGTTGGGGGCTAGGGGAGGGATAGCATTAGGAGAAATACCTAATGTAGATGATGGGTTGACGGGTGCAGCAAACCACCATGGCACATGTATACCTATGTAACAAACCTGCACATTCTGCACATGTATCTCAGAACTTAAAGTATAACAATAAAATAAAATAAAATAAAATAAAATGCCCTTTGTTTTAAGAATTCAGGATGTTTATAGTTTTTGATTTGTTTTTGTTTTTCCTTCAGTTTATTCAGTAGTGTGCATATATCTTTTAAATTTTATTTCCTCATCCTTTCTAATCTATTTTTGTTCTGTATCCAGGTTTGTCCACTTCATCATCAATTTATTTTTCTGTAATGCCTATTTTGCTAGTTTTCTTCCTCCAGTGTGATTTGTTTTTGGTCGATTACTCTGTTTTTCATTTGTCTACAATCTGCTCTTATTCTGGCCTGCCCTCAAATAATAGGTGCTTGAAAACCTCATTTTTGAACATTTAGTAGATATTTTCTAAATTTATTTTATATTTCTTCAAAACACTATTTTTGAGGTTCTCCCTCACCCTTGCCATGCCTTTGCAGAGTTTTTCCTTTATTTTTGTGCTATAAGTGCTCTTTTATGGATCCTTGTAGGCTATTTTTTCTTTTTCCTTCGCATTCATCTTTGAGTGAGGGTAAGTCCAATCGGATGTGATAGTCCAAAGCAACCAACAGTCACCTTTGCTTAGACTTTTCTTAGAGCTACCATTTTCTGCTCCTCTAAGAACAACCGCCTCTGGCAGATTTGAGGTTGGAGAGCAGGCTGATTTCAGCGCACCCAGCATAGCCTCCAGTGCAAAGTACCACCAGAGCAGTGCCTCAACAAGTTTTAGTGTATCTTCCTGGCTGTGAATGAACTAATTAGAATTCAAGTTAATGGGAAAATTCTTTGAAATGGGTTAACAGAACTCTGATTGCTAGTTATGCTGTTTTTAATCGAGTCTCATCAATTTGGTAGTGTGTAGAAATGTTGATTAGATTCAGCATTGAAGATTATTGAATTGAATATTCAATTTAACATTGATATTGATGTTGAAGATTATTTTATTTGTGTTAATTGTTTCCAAGACTTACTAAGATTTTTTCTCAATTCAGACATTTTCTTGGACATCTTAATAGGCATTTGGGAAGGGAGCTTTCTTACTTTTATTTTCTTGTTTCTATAACTTAGTTTCTACATAATAAAAAAATTACAGAATTTCATTTGTTTGCTTTTCTATGTCACATTGTGATTTTTTTTTTCCTTATTCAATTCCACATGCACAGTGAAATCAGGTCATTTCTTAAGGCTATAGTTTAGGCTTTTGAGCACTGAAGCCATTCACAGACTACATGATATTAATACTATGTATTAATATCAACATTATGAATCCATATTGTAGCTCTTATGTTGCATACTGAAGTCATGGGCAGTCACACATATCACATCAGAATCATTGCAAATCCTGTATTAATGGAATAGGAGTTCACAATATTTAAATATATTGCATATTCAAGTACAGCCAAATTATTATCTGTGCTAATTAAGAGACGCAAAGTCACAGAAATACAATGAAATCTGGAAACTATGCATTATTTTGGATTCATTTGCATTATAACTTTTGACTTTCTTCATATTTAGATAACTACAATCTCACCTAAACTTACATGCAAATTAACTTGGATTTTCTGAAAATATATCAATTGCCTAAATTAGCATATTAGTTTGCAACAAAAAAATAGAAGTCCAGGATATATAATTTGAGGTAGATAATTCTTAAAACAGATAATCCACATATAGTTAAGAATTAGCAAGTCTTCTTTATGAATCTGTAAAAATTCCTGGCGTGATGTGCATGTGTATGCACATGTATATGTTTATGTGTATCAAAAGTATAATTAATGTGAGGATTGCAGCTGTATATTTTCCATAGTGTTAAGTTGAACAATAGAATTATTACCTGGTTTTCATATTAATACTTTAAGTCTACTTTTATAGTTCCTTTAACCTAACTTAAAATTATTTCATAAATAAATACATTAACCAATATGAAATTTAATACTAAATCTGCAATTCTGTACCAATGTTTTAGCCATACTTTCTCCATTTTCCGAAAATATTAAAACATATGACAACATTTGTGTCCAAATCCATTTGGATTATTCTTTTTGCTAAAATATGATAATGCTTTTCCTGATTATTAGTATATAGTATCTGTTCTACTTCCTTGATCCACTAATTTTTAATTTCTCACAAAGAAATCAAAATAAAAAACAAGGGTTCAGATTTGTTCTTTTTTTTTTTTCCCCAGCTACTGGAGAGGTTGAGGCAGGAGAATCATCGCTTGAACCCGGGAGGC
>NW_026652301.1:3118355-3187971 GCF_009828535.3 Hylobates moloch | reverse complement strand
TGCTCTGTCACCCAGGCTGGAGTGCAGTGGCCCGATCTCGGCTCACTGCAAGCTCCGCCTCCCGGGTTCACGCCATTCTCCTGCCTCAGCCTCTCCGAGTAGCTGGGACTACAGGCGCCCGCCACCACGCCCGGCTAATTTTTTGTATTTTTAGTAGAGACGGGGTTTCACTGTGGTCTCGATCTCCTGACCTCGTGATCCGCCCGCCTCGGCCTCCCAAAATGCTGGGATTACAAGCGTGAACCACCGCGCCCGGCCTATATCTTCTCTTTTTCTTAATGAATATTTGATAAGCCTAATAGTTACAGAATGTTTTTCAATATTGAGTCTTATACTTTACTTAACAAACCATCAATATCTAAGTAGTAGATGGCAATTTGCACACTGTTTTACCTTATCGATAATTGCCAAAGTTGCTAGATAATCTTCAAAGCCTTGAATTTTTATATTGATTTACACTTAAAGTTTTTCCTTATAAAACTGTTTTAATATTAAAAAACATAATCACTCCCTAAGCCTGTGTCATCTTTCAGTTATGAACCCTTCCTTGATCTCTAAACAACTACTTTAAATGCAGGAGAAAGCCTTCTTAATGTGTACCCTGTAAAAAACATATTCAAAATTTTCTTTATTATTATGTTCTCTATGAATTCCTGGTGTTGATTTTGGAGGAAAATGTAATGGTCTTGTGCTGGTGTAGGTTCAGGCTATGTGTGAACCACATTCAGATCTAGCTGTACTCAGTGTCTCAAAACCACATTAATAGGTAGCGCTGTAAAGTGGTAAGGAGCAGTTTCTGAACCCAGGTGGCCTTTGGTCCAGATCCTGACCCTGCCACTTACCAGACAAGTTCTTGAACTTCTCTGTGCTTCCGTTTCTGAATCTGTAAAATAGAGATAATAATCATACTTATCTTTTAGGGTAATTGACTGACAAGTACATGAGATAATACCTGGCACACAGTATATTGTTACAGAGTTTGCCACCATGATTACTACCCATTCAGTGCAAGTGAGGTACCCTATATAAACTACATAGCAAAACAGGACATCTGATGCTGGGCCTGAGCTGTTCAGCCCTGTAAACAAGGATAGAAGCAGGATAGACCACTCTTGATCCACGTGGAACGAGATTCCCAAAGTAAAAGAAGGGAATTGTCCAGATAGGAGAAGGTGAAGGAATGTTGGATAAGTACAAGAAACAGATGTCCACTCCATATGGGGAAATGTTGAAGGAATCATACAGGGGAAAAAGACTGTATTGTCATTTTCATTAGCAGAAGTAGTATTTTGCAAAAGAGATGTTAGTCGTGCTCCATGTGGTTGTGTAAGTTCAGAATAGGACATGCACATAAGACGGGCAAGAAGTCAGATTTCCATGACTCAAAGGAAAAAAAAAAAACCTGACTAGAATTCTGAAATTGAATGAACTGTATTGTAAGGCTGTGAGATGCATGTTGCTTGAGAAGGCTTTTATTTCTTATTTTTTCTTTTTCTCTTTTTCCAACTTTTATTTTGGAATCAGGGTGTACATGTGCAGGTTTCCTACAAAGGTACATGTGTGTGATGCTGAGGTTTGGAGCACAAATGAATCCATCACCTAGGTAAGAGAGTATATTACCCAACAGACAGTTTTTTCAACTCTTGTCCTCCTCCCTCCTTCCTCTCTCTTGTATTCCCCAGTGTCTATTATTCCCATTTTTGTGACTATGTATACTCAAATTTTAGCTCTCATTTATAAGTGAGAACACAGGGTATTTGGTTTTCTGTTTCTGCATTAGTTCATGTAGGATAATTCTATCCAGCTACATCCATGTTGCTACAAAGGACAAGATTTTTTTAATGGTTGTATAGTACTCTGTGCACTACATTTTCTTTATCCAATCCACCATTGATGGGTACCTGAGTTGATTCCATGTCTTTGTCATTGTGAATACTGCTGCAATGAACATATGGTTGCATGTGTCTTTTTGGTCGAACAGTTTATTTTCTTTGGGGTAGATGCCAGTAGTGGGATTGCTGGGTTGAATGGTAGTTGAACTCTCAGTTCTTTGAGAAATCTCCAAATCGCTCTCTATGGTGAATGAACTAATTTACATTCCACCAACAGTGTAAATGTGCTCCCTTTTGGAGAAGGTTTTTAAGCAGAGGTCTAAATCACTCCTTAGAGAACAGGTTTTACATAATAATAGAGAGAGAGACAGAGAAAGAGAGAGAGAGAGAGAGAGAAAGAGAACACAGTAAATGTATAGTAAATATGCCTAAATCTATGACATTTACAAATGTGGGACATTTAGGGAAAGAGCTCAGATATTTGAGAACTTGCTCTGTTATTAATGGTTGTACGATACTCAATCTTCCAAACTTCTAGTAAAAATGTAAACATATTTATTCAGTTCTTGACTTTTCTAAGCTATAGTCTGGATGTAATTTTATTTTTGTCTTCACATTTAACCACATAAGTATAATCCATGCTTACTAGAGAGTTCAGTAACGTAGCTAATTCTCAAAACCCATTTTAGTTAATATTTCCAATTGAACTAGTGAGTTTCTGTATTACACCCCTCACTCTGGCATTAATGAATTTTGCTGAGAGAACAATTTGATTGATTAATTGATCTCACGTTAGCAAAATAACTAAATTTGCTCATCAGCAATAAGAATGGCTGTATTCCTTACAGAGAGTAGCACATGAATTAGAAACTTGGTTATTTGTCTATTGCTTATCTATGTTTCCAATATGATATATGCCTTAAATCTCCTGTGAAGGTAGGCAGTTTATAAATTAAATTTGTGGTTTTTTTTAGACACATTCCAACCACTATTATTGTAAAGGGTCTTAGACATATATTTTGCTTCTGGGTAATTATTTGACAGTAATTTAGAGAGTCAATTACTAAACATATAAATATCCTTCTGAAATGTTTAAATTTTTTTGGAATGGAATAGGACAGTTAAAGAAATTAACTATTATGCTTATCTAAGTAGGAAAGAGTTAATAAATAAATAACCAAACATGATCCTTAGTAAAGTAATCTAAAGTAATCTTAAACTATTAAAATGGTTTCAAAATACCTATCTATCACAAGTTCATTGTTATACAAATAAAAGCCTAAGATAAGGACTGGGGTTAGATTTTTCTTATTTTTTAAAAAACGCTTCTTACATTCTTAAAAAAAAAAAACAAACAAAACAACAAAAAAAGTTTCCAAAGATAAAGATTTTGAAAGAGAATTCCTCAAGTTATTATGCAAATAATTCTCAAAATGTTGTGAAAATAGTTTCCCAAAGCTGATCAGTTTATATTGTGACATGATAAAATGAAATATAACTTTTAGAATTCTCATAATAGCGAAAATAATCTGGTTTTATCTTTCTTTTCACTTATTTTATTTTGATCAGCTCTAATCATGTAATTTCAGGGTTTTAGGGGAAAAGTTGTAATGCTCTTTGCATTTTAAAAGGTCGCTTATAGCTTACCTACAAAACAACTCTGATATTTGGCAATAATTGTTAGAATTCATGGAATGTGTAGATTAAATATCATTGAACCTTCAAATACTTTTTTTTTTTTTTTTTTTTTTTGAGACTGAGTCTCGCTCTGTCGCCCAGGCTGGAGTGCAGTGGCACAATCTCGGCTCACTCTGCAAGCTCCACCTCCCGGGTTCACACCATTCTCCTGCCTCAGCCTCTCGAGTAGCTGGGACTACAGGCACCCGCCACCTCGCCTGGCTAATTTTTTGTATTTTTAGTAGAGACGGGGTTTCACTGTGTTAGCTAGGATGGTCTTGATCTCCTGACCTGGTGATCCACCCGCCTCGGCCTCCCAAAGTGCTGGGATTACACGCATAAGCCACCGCGCCCGGCCTCAAGTAATTTTTTAAAAGACTTTGTCATTGTGTTAAATGATGTCATTGCATCCACAATTTTAACTTTATTCCCCCATTCTCCTGAGGGTAAAACTAAAATCTGTTCACAAGATAGGGAGAGAAGACCAAGGAATGTGCCAAGTCATGAGGAGGGTCTGTTTAGAATTAAATTTCAGGCCAGAGCTAATCTACAGAATGAATAATCAGATAATTGTTAAATGATTTGTCTTGGAAAATAATAATTGCTGCAAACCTATGGTACAGTCCATCCAGTTGAGCGTAATATCAGAAAAGCCTCATTTATTTCATGAATCAGAATAAACACAAATAATTGGCTTGAACGTCTTGAGGACAATTAAAAAGTAGCTAAATGCTACTTTGTGATTTTAATTACTTACCTGAACAAAATAAAATTTTTACATAATAGCACCTCCTCATTTAAAAAGCTACCTATTTGATCCAACAATCCTTGAACATCAATTGATACATATTTAAAAAATCATACTTTGAAAATGTAAGCCACACTTTCTTTTAAATTTTTAATATGAAATTTATGTTTCAGGTTGGCTATGTGAATTTTTCTGCTTCTTGATCTATGTGTTTGTTATGAAGCTTCTAAATTCCTAAATCTCTGAACTGTTAAACTTATGATCTTCTGATGTCAGTGGTCCCCAAACATCAAATCACATTTTGACTTTTGAAATATAGAGATTATCAGACTTCTTTGTGGACCTATTGAAGGAGAATATCTAGAAGCTGAGTCCCAACATTCTATTGCTTTTTATGTGTCCTTGTGACTATGATCATTTATATTTGGGAGCCCTTGATCCTGTACAACACTGAGCATCTCTGAACTTACTGGTTATTTTGAACATTTTATTCAATATCTTTCATCAGATTGTAAGCTTCTGAATGACAATGCTCATATTACGTTACATTACATTACATTACATTGCATTACATTACATTACATTACATTACATTACAGTACATTGCATTACATTACATTACATTACATTACGGCTGAGTTTCAAAAAATCTTCTAAAGTAACTTTTATATGTTAAATATTTTAAAAACCTATGACCATCTCTAGATTGTGTTATGAGTAATAGGAATATGAAATCTTTTAAAAATATACAGATAGGGTTTTGATATGTTTGAAATGTCTTTTATTTTATTTGTAATTGTTAACATATTATTCTGACTCCCTGGAGGCCAGTTTTCAGCTGTAGTTGGTACCTGATCCATAAAATTCTTTTCAAAAAGTCCATGAGTTAAGTACTCTTGGCTGTGTTTAAATAACACTGTCAATTCCAAGTTGAATTTAAAATGTGCCACAACATTTTCATATGATGAAAATCCTAACATTAGCTTAGGAAAGTTATGAAAGCCAACGAAGCAATCTTCGTTGTGTTCAGAAATATGAAAGTTACTGGAAAGCCAACGAAGCAATCTATGTTGTGCCTTTTTTGTACTACCACCGCTATCATCACCACTATTTCTATGACCACTATTTTTTACTATATGCTAAATGCTATGCAAGTTGTTTTAAATATACAAACTCATTTTATCTTCATAACGACTCCACTCAGGAGGAAGAAATTGAGCATTAGATAGTTTCAGTAGCTTAGCCAAGGTCATTCAGCTATAAGATGGAGGAGATGGGATTTAAACGAAATCTCCAAAGCACACCTTTATCTCCCATAATAAATACCCCAAAAGTCTAATAAAAATGTTTATCTGTTATGTGCCAATTTCTGTGTTTGGCCTTGGAGAAACCAAAATAAATAGGACCTGGTTGCTGCCCTTGGGAAGCATAAATCTCAGAAAAGTTTCTGAAAACACGTCTTTAGCTTTCCTCCAGTGCTCTTAAAGTTATTTTTTTCTCTAACAAGTTTATTGCTCAGTGGTGGTCACCAGGTCCAATTTTTTAATGTTATTTAAAAATATCCAAGAAAGCTGTCACACAGCTGAAAGCATGCAGAATATAAGTGAGAGAATCACATTAGGAAAAAAACTGGGCACATTCTGAGCACTCAATATGCATGATTTTATTGAATACTTATGACAGTCTTATGGTATGTGCTTTATATAAGATTTATGAAGGGGAAAAATGAAACTCCTAGAGGTTAAGAGATATGACCAAGGCACCTGACTTGTAAGCAGAGATGCCAGGATTTCAGTCTTATCCAGTGATATCCAAGGCTTTTGCATTTCCAGTTGGATCACGGCATCTCCCACATAGTTTTGGTACCTGATTTCTAGTCTGGGAGAAGGTTCCCTACGGAACCTGAGGTTTACAGAGCAGCAAATTTTCCTACTATGCCAGGTAGATTAGTAGAATCTACGTTAAAATAGATTCACTGTACAAATATATAAAATTAAGAGGTATCAAAACTAGACTTAAATAAATTTGGTTAGAAATCCTTCCAGTAAGGAGTGTTTCTTAACCTATTTTGTCAATTATTGGCAGCAGAATCGTGACCTTACTAGTCATTCAGGAATCCACTTGAATTATCGGGCAAGCTTATTAGCTTGGGACTTTACAACAAAAATATTAGTTGAAAATGGCTAAACCCACACCCTGTAATAACCACTAACACTTCACTGAAACATAATAACTTGTAGTAATTAAAGTACTACAAGGCAGTACCTATTAGCAGTATAAACTGCTCACTTTAATTCACTAAGAAACTATCGAAATAATTAGCCTATGGGGCTTGGGAATCACCTGCTTTTTGTGTGTCTGGATTTCTCTTCCAAATTTGCGAGTCATTCTGTTTGTTCATGCTGTTCTTGTCTCATCCTGGTCTGCTTCTTTGCATCAAGTTTGTTATTACATTGACAGGAATTTCTCAGGTTTTGTCCACGTGATTATTATTCAAAGGTCACTTAAGTATAGTCTTTGTCTCTTCTCTTTAAAAGGAAACCTTCTAAGATACTTTATTAGACAGCTTCTGTCTGGTTCTTCTCTTTGCTATAGTGCACTGGCACTAGCACTGTGCTGGGTTGCTACCCACGGCCTGCATATTCTTTTCTGTGGTAGAAGGAAGAGATTTTACTCTGCTTATGTTCTGGTAGAAGAAGAAATTTCAAATAGAAATCTAAGCTAGAAATGGATCTCCTGTTATCAAGAACCATGGATGCATTATCAACTTCATGCTTAATATTGTTATATATCTTCACTTACTTAGGCAGTTTTACTCTTTAATCATATTTCTCCTAAAATCAAGTAGGCTTGAAAGGCAAGACTTTTTGGAAGAGCATGGTTTCTTTAGAAGGCATGAAGCATTACTAAAATCTGTTACTTTTTAGTTGTCTCATCTTGGGTCTCTGAGATGGAGATTAGCCTGCAGGAAACTTAATAGGAATGTTCTTGAGATCCACACATATTGGGGACGGGAAGGAAGGGAGACAGGATAAGGTAGGAGACTGTGATACAGTCACGACAAAACCTTGACCAACCCAGTAGCAAGCTCTGAAGCTGAATTGCTGTACCCATCAGAGCTGTATTTGGTTAGGGCAAGGAGCTGGGCCTTTAAACCTGTGTGTTTACCAGTCATTCAATGGAGGCTGCTACTGAAGTTAGTATGACCTTGGCCGAGGCAACTTTTTCAATGGAGGGAATTCTGGAAACAAATTAACAGCTGAGAGCTGTCCCAGTAGCTGGGGAATAAATCCCTCAGTGCTAAAGACAGGATCTTGGCAGCACAATGCAGCATTCGTGACACTAGCGTTTCGTGAAGAGGAAATAATGACATAGATTAGGCAAATCTGTCTCAACCATTTCAAACCATTCTTCTTTTTGATAAACATAAAACATTATTTTGATAGACCTCCGCGAGGAAGCAGTGGTGTTGCTCTGGTCGATAATCTGCATTCTTTGTATCTATCCACCGGGCAAGAATACACCCTGAGCCCTGGTATACATTAAAAGATACTTCTTTTCCTTTGCTTTCCTTCTCTCAACTGACCTTCCCAGATACTTCCATTAGGGCGTCTGAGCTGTAACATTTCCTAATACTTTTCTGCAAAATGACCAGGATAAAATCTGTATGGTGATGTTATGATATCCCCGCCTCTTTTCATGCATTATTCTATAATATCCTGCACTAAATGCTCACAGAAGATCAAGTGATTGATGTATAAAGAAGAACCAATGGATAAAATTTTTTACTTTCAAAGTTTTTAGCAAGATTCTGCATCAAAAGCAAAGTATATAAATAAACAAAACTTAAATGTTATTGTCCTGAATAGAGTACTAATTCTTTTTTTTTTTACTGTATATATTTAAGGTGTATGACATAATTTGACCACATTTGTGAGGTCAAATGGCATATATAGATAGCTATTAGATATATATTATATAGGAATATACATTGAAATATGGGGATTATTAATTTATGCCAGATAGAGGAAGGAAGAGATTGTGTGGGTGAAAGAATAAATTATAAAGCAAAAGACAATAAACTGCTAAGGTTTCAAAGGAAAAATTGGTGATAAAAGCAGAAACTGTCTATAAATTTCTGAAGATGCTTGATATATTCATCAGCAAACATTCATTAAGTTTTCTTGATGTGCTGTGCTATGTGCTAGGTGCCTGGGACATGAAGATTAATAAGAAATGGGACTTGCTGCCAACCAAATTACTATTTAGTGGTAATACACAGGGAAGATGTGCACAGGGGTCTCAGTGGCCACCTGAATATGTATACTCAGATGCTTACACTCTTAGGTAATGCTCCTCAAACTTTCCCAGCTTCTACTCTATCTTTTTTTGGGGGGAGATGATGATGATTATAGGTTAGTTAATTATCTGTAAAGGAAAATGAATATTATATAATAATTATAATGACATATCTCAGGGTGTGCTTATTGGGACAGGATATGTATTACTCTGATTGCAGAGACTAGGGAGAAATGATGGATCTCTAAGGAAGAAGATAAACTCATCAGCATGCCAAACCCTATGGTAGTTTGTTGTCTTTGTTGGCTAGAAGGGGGCTGAGGCTTAAGAAGTCAAAACATTTTCAATGTGGGTTAGAACACACATAGTTAAAGCATCTTTTATTATAAAAAGAGAGGATTGGACTTTAAAGTAAGGCATGGTGTAGTAAAATGTGGATCTGAGATAAGAGTCAAAAGACTCTACCACTTGTTTGCTATGCAGATGGCCAAATTGTTAAACTTTACTTTTCATTTGTATTTTGGTGCTAATATTTGGCCTATTTATATAAGAGGACCAAAGGACACAACCATAAGCAAATATAATTTTAAAACTTTTAAGTATAGTGAAAATGCAATAAATTATAAAATTATAGATTATAACCCACCAAGTGTCATCAAAATCTAAGTGGTATTGTAGAGTGTTGTCTGCAAAACTGGTAATGATGGGGGAAATACGACAAAAAACTTTACAAGTATTATAAATGATAATTAAAATGGCCACAAGAATATTGGGCATTATTTGGAAAGGCACAGGGAAGAATAGCTACAACTGAACAAAATCTTGTGTATCTGTATCTGGAATGATGAAATTCTGGAATTGCATTGTGAGGAAAAAATAAACGTGTGGATCACAAAAGTAACTGGCCACGAATGTAATCAGGTAGACGTAGAGATGCCCATATGTGGAGAAGAAAGAGATATTGACACTATTTAGAAATATTGATCCTAAATAGTCTCAAAAAATGGTAGTTAACATAATGTTTAAATTTAAATCTATAAAAATCACCAAGATTAAGGATCATGTGAATGTTTTATCAGTACAGGAGTACTGGATTTGGGGAACAGCTATCCCTTGATGTCTGAAAGAGACACCGAGATAAAAAGACCTACTTAACCCAGGAGGTCATTATCCTGGGGGAAACAATGTACCAAATGTTGATGGATGAGAGATATCAAGACCAGATTGCCTCACATCTCTTCTCCTCCTCCCTAGAGTGGGGTTGGAGTGATGTGGGCAAGATTGTGCAGCCTTCATCTCGAGAAGGTTGCAGAGTGTACGTTTCTGTGTTTTTGCCTGGTTGTTTCCTAGTCACCTGCTTTTCCGTAGGAGGAGTTTAAGAATGGTAATAAGGATGATGATGTGTGACTTCCGTGCTCTCTGGCCTCTCAGTCCTCAGGCATCCCCCATGCCTGAGAACTCACAGGGTTATTGGGATTCCCTCAAATTCAGAGTCATGAATCCGTGCCTACATTAGACTCCACCCAGAGACCTGGAAGTCCTTTCATCTCAGAATGGATTTGTCAGTCATGGGATATTTTGTGAGCATTTCTCCTGTGCCCAGGATTGCAGTCACCTTTGGCTTGGGTAGCCACTTCCTGGCAGGTTTCTTTATTAATAAATTTTTGTTTGCTTATAGAAGTTAGTCTCAAATGAATATTGCCCAACAAGCCTTATTCTTAAATTTCTTTGGCCCCTTTTGCTTTTGGCTGGAATTACTTGGACTTTTCGTAACAACAATTTTTATTGAATAGTAGAGAGTCATAAATCCGACACGAATATCCCACAGGCAATGCTTATTTACTTTCACATAACAGTTTAATGACCTTAAATCATGGTTCTGTGACAAGTTAGAGAAGTCCAAAATACGTGTGCAAATTACATATAATCAAGGGCTGTGGCAGCTTAGTGAAATACAGTTACGCTGCCAAATAAGAGCATTTAATTCATAGAAATTACAATTTACTTTTCTATGTCTATTTTACATCTTTTTGATTTTTATCATTTGAATGAGGATCAGTTTTCCAGAGTTCATATGGTATGAAACAATGTAATCATATATCATAAACTGGGTTTCTTTGATCTCAGTGCTCTGTTGCTTCCTGATAGTGTTCCATCAAAAAGAATTAGATATTTGCCCTTTGCAAATAACAAGGAGATAGTTGATATACTCCATAAAAGAAGATATATTATTACCTTGATTAACAAAGCAAACTCACAGCACAATTATTGTTAGAAAGCCCAGTGTTACACTCTAAAATAATAAAAAGCACAACAACTGTTCCTTATTTAACAAATTATTAATTGATCATCTACTATATGTCAGGCACTGTGCTAGCTCTGACAGTTCATCAGTGAACAAAATTGTCCTCAGAGAGCTGATATTCTCCTGGAAAAGACTATAAAATAATAGATAACTAAATTATATGATATTTCAGACACTAAATGCTGTGAGACTACAGAACAGGGTGAGGATGATGGGGAGAACTGGAGTGGATTACATTTTAAGTAAAATGGTGAAGATAGCTGCATTGAGGAGATAGAATCTGCATGAAGGATTGGAAGTGAGTGTATTAGTTTCCTAGGGTTGCCATAACAAAGTACTACAAACGGAATAATTTAAAATAATAGAAATGGATCGTCTCACAGTTGTGTATGCTAAAAGTCTGAAATAAAAGTGTCAGCAGGGCCATGACTCCTCTGAAACTTGTAGGAGAGAATCCTTCCTTTTTTCTTCCCAGTTTCAGGTGGCTCCTGGCACTGATTGATGTACCTTGGCTTGTAGCTGCATCACTCCAATCTCTGCTCCATCTCTTCACATGGGCCTCTATTTTGTGTATGTCTCTGAGTGTCCACTCCTCTTTTTATAAGGACAGCAGTCATATTGGTCTACTCTAGTGACCATAATCTTAACTTGATTAAATCTACAGAGACCCTATGTCTAAATAAGGTCACATTCATAAGTACTGGGAATTAGGACTTCAACATATCTTTGTTGAAGATCAAACAATTGTGTCCCTGTGGGGGACAAAATTTAATCTATAACTATGAGATAATTAGCCATGCAGGTATTTGTGTTTGGGGTCCAGGGACCAGTACAAAAGAGCTGAGGAGGGTGCATGACTGGTGTGTTTGAAAAACTTCAAGGAGCTTGCATAGAGTTAGTGATGAGTCAAATAGAAGGCATGAAGTCTGAGAAGAACCAGGAGACAGCCTGGCCAGGGACTTGTAGGCCACTAGTGATCTTGGCTTTTTAATGCAAGGTGGAATAGGGAGCTTTAGGGATTTGATTTATGTCTTAAATGCTTCACTCTGTCAGCTGTGTTGGGAATAAATTACAGAGGTGAAGGAAGATGCAGCGAATGTGATTAGAAGCAATCTGATTGCAATATTCCTGTGAAGGATGATGTGGGCTTGGATCAGGGTGGTGGCAGTAGAAGTGGTAAAAAGTTACTGGATGGATTCTGGGAAGATTTTGAAGATATAGCTCGAAGGTTTGCTGATTGTTTGGATGTAGGTATGAGAAGGGAGTCAAGGGTGAATCCAAGGATTCTGACATGAGTAACCGGAAGGATGGAGTTGCACTGAGTGATATGCAGAAGCCAGTGGGGCAAGTTTGGAGGCAGGATTAGAAGCTCCATTTAGGTCATGTAATGTACAAGATGCCTTTTTACCATTGGAGTGGAGAGGTTGGATGGTCAGTTTTGCATAAACAGTTGACGTTGAGGTGAGAGATCTGACAGAAGAGCTGCCTGTTGCCAGATAGTATTTGTGCAAGTTATCACCGGGCAGTTCTTCAGGACCAGTGACTCTCTGGGTCAAATACATTAACCCAGCTTCTCCTTTGCCCGAAAGCCTTCAGGCTGTGTTATCCCTGCGTATACGCTTCATGGGAACTATATCCAACAGGTTGCTTCTTTCTTCCCTTCTTCACAGGAAGCCAGGTCCTGGCTTTTTATCCCTCTAGTCAGAATGACCTTGGACAAATCTAGAGAGGGTAGGTGTGTAAAGGCAGTGGATGGCAGAGACTGATAGTAGGTTATTTCATTATTTTGGAATTTAAATAAAAAATAATAATTAATTTACTTTTCTCATTTTCAATTAAATTTGTTATGGATTTTGTGATTGAAGCTACAGTATGGAGTAATGGATACATATTCAAAACAAAAATATTTGGGGCCTGATTTTCCAGTCACTAGACTTGAAGACCACTGTGAATTCTGGTTCAAATACAAACATGAGCTATGTGTACCACCATTGCTAAAGCATACACAGACAGATGCATGCAACACCTCTATTTCTTCCAAATTTTATTTGGATGGGGCACTTCCTGGTGGTACAGGATGGTTAGCTCCACCTTGGTGGTTTCAGTCTATTGCTGCTTTGTTCCAGAGGCACCCTTCTGCACTCCTCTCCTTACACTGCTTTTTCTGAATTTCCCTTTCCCATCTTCAATTCAGCACTCAGGAGACAGACATTTTCCTCAACACAAAGACAAATTATGAAGCAGAGTGGTGCAGTAGAACAAGCACTAGCTGGACTGAGCATCACAGATGTCAATAGATTTCTGCTGAACTTTGGAAAGGAAAAAAATAATAGCCAATTACCCACTGATTACAAATATTGGAAAATTAATTTTATATCTGGATAGTGAAGGGGGAAAAATCTTACTTAGCCTTTATTACCAGGCAATTCAGAATAAACTTCCTTATCTTTAAAGATTATTTCTAAATTATCTAGCTCATTCATTTCCACAAGTATTTGCTAAATGCCCTCATACACCAGGCCCTGGTATGGGCATAGAGGTAATTCTCTATTTCACTTTGGTGGAAAGACTTGGTCTAAGAGGTCAAGACAGGGCAGAGGCAACTCAATGCTGGCTCTGCTGCTTCAGGTGAGCCAGGAGGGCAGCTAATGAAGATGGCAGAACCAGAGTAGATGTGAAGCTGAGAAGAGGAAGGAAATGTAGACAGCCTGATAAAGGTGCGCCATATTAAAATTAGATACTGAGTTTTGTTTCAACTCCTTTGACAAAGCAGATGTTAGCTTAGTTGACACATTCAACAGAATATAAGCAAATGAACACTATTAGAAAAAAAAGATTTCCTTTGTCGCTCTGTGTGATGAGAGGAGTAAGCATTGTCAGCAGAATTTTTACATGGGCTGGGAATGTTTCCTAGTGTTTAGTGTAACATCACATTGACAGCATCTTCATTATTATTCAGGCTGAGATCTGCTGGTGTGATGGAAGATGAAAGACAGGATTTTTGTTGCTAAATTCTTTGCCTGTGCCGTGTCTGAACTGCCTTCCTTATGTGCTGTTTTTAATGGCAGTCTGAAAGACCTCAAGATGAATAACTCACTTGAAATAGCAGCTGTGGAAATACATTGTTAAGAAAGAAAGAGAAAAAGAAAAAGATTCTGGCTGTTCAGCACAAGTGCTAGCTAGAACTGGCATTTGGATATGTAGGGTCCACTGGGCATGGTTGATAGTTAATATGCTGGGACAGAAATATTAAAGAAGATGAAGGAGATGTATGTGTTACCATTCTACTGGCACAAAATGTGGATATAGAGGTTAAGAAAGACTGGTTATCACTAGATAATTTATAAATATATTTGGATACATATACTTGGGTGAAATTGTTCTATTATTATTTACAGAATGTTATACAGTATTTAAAATGAATAATTTCAGCAGGAACTTAATAAAACAATGTGGTGGGATCACTTTAGTGATTCCAATCATGTAGTTTATTCTTGTAATTTTACGATACTGTTAGTACATAGACAACAGTGTGTTCTCCTCTCCCTGTAAATAGGCTCTTTCTGGCCTTCCCTTTTCCTTCCCCGCCATCCCCACTGTTGTAGGAAAAACCAGGTTCTTGTCACACCACCAGGAAAGATGAGGCTCGCAGACACTTTGAAGGGTGGGGGAGAATGGAGTTTATTGGGCAAAAAGGAAAAATCTCCACAAAGTGGGAGTGGTTCCTGTTAACAGGCCCCCATCTCACAAATTCAATCCCAGGTTAGCACACAGGAACTGGAGGGGCCAGGCTCCTCCTCCCTGCAAATCACATGAACTTCCTGAGGCATCACCCTATCTTCCCAGTGCACAGGCCAGCTGGAGATGATCAGGGGAGCCCTTTTTACTTGGCTGTCTCAATACCATAATCATTATCACTGTGGTTGCCCAGAAGCATTTGTTGCAATGCCTATGGGCTGGAAATTAGGTTGAGCAGCATGCAGTTTCAGAAGAAATTTTTAGTTTAAAGGCAACGTTACATTCAGCGCCTCGGATGTGTGATATGTGAGATCCAGCTTTGAGGGGATAGGTGGGGGTAAGAAGGCCATCTCCACTGAATGCAAGAGAGGAAAGGGTTAAAGTAAAAAGGGGGTACTCTGCCAAAGAAAGGACACCAAATTTATCTTTATTGAAGCAGATGGATGGAGAACAGCTTTTGTGTTTGTTTTTAAGTTGTTGAAACTTTATAAGAAACACCTCCATTAGTAAAACTTTATTGTCCTATCTCAATTATTGAAAAGATGATACTTTTTTTTTAACTCTATGAGAGAAAACTTTGGTACAGATGAGAGTGTGTCGAACCTCCCTCCTCCCATTTTGTGTGGTACCTGGGCATGGAGAGCACATACTCCAAGGCATTGAAATGTCTGTTTCTTCCTAAGCAGTCAATGAAAGAGCCTTGTCTTTTCGATCACGAGAATATAGAACATTAGTAGCTCGTGAAATGTCAAAAATGAAAACCAGACTGATATTTTATAAAGCCAGGCGTTGTAGAGGAACTATCACTGGAATTTTCATTTCATTGCCTGTGCAGGCAAATCCACCATATCTCTTTACAACTATGGGTGGGTTAAGAGGTTTGCTAAAGCTTTAAACAGATGCCTGGATTTCATTTTGTATTTTGCTGTCATTCTCTTCAGTGAAAATGGGGCTTGGGAGCCTTTCAGAATTTTTCACTGTAGGTTTGCCCCAGTGACAACCTATAATTTTAAAGTGAGTATGCACTGGCAGATTGTCACCAATAAAGTAGGTAAGTGTGAGATTTTGCTGGCCCAAGGACTCAGAGCATCTTCAAGAAATTATTAGTCAGAGGCAGCTTCATAATTTTCATTGGGGATGGTGATTTGACTCTGTTACTGTGTAGAAGAGGCTGATGTGGAGGGCGATATAGCAATTAAGTTTACCTACCATGTTAGAATTGTGAATGTAAGAATTTTATGTACACTATCCTATGGGTTGGATAATAATACTTTGAAATATTACTTTCCTCTTCTGAATATGCTGTCTTCTGCCTTCACTGCCTCAATGAAGGGATGATACTACAAAACACAAAAACAGAGAAATCTGTTCTTACTTTTTGTGTTTCTAATGCCTAGGTCCTGGGGAGACAGGATGTAAAAATACACGTGACACAGGGAGAGCCAGTTCTTCATTCCTCATACTAGAAAAGGTCCTTAAGTGATGAGAGAAGGGAGGAAGTTACAAGGTAAGCAGAAGAGTAAAAGATGTTGAGGGTTCCTGAGCAAGGGGCCCCTACCCTAGTTCCCTGGTCAGAGTCTGTGGTCCTCAGGTAATTCGGGGGAATCTGAGAGCTGAGAGGATCCAAGCCTTTTTGGTGTGGGATGGGGTTGGGTGGGAGGACAAGAGGAGTAAAGGGAGTAGAAAGGGGAGGAAATGCAGGTAGCAAGGCTAATTCTTTTGTGTGTTCCCAACTATGAGTTGGAAGCAATAAAGTAGAAGTGGCTGCACATGGTGTCTGGGCAGACACGGCTTAGATAATTTCATAATTCTCTGTATCCCCCAAAGGACGGGGACAGCACATGGCTGTGCATGTGCCCAAACATAGCCTTACACATTCCTACTGAATTTCCCACACCCACGGTGGAGTGGGAACAGCTAAATGTTTCCCAAGTGCCCAAGGGGGATGTGGGAATGGCTCAGAGATGGCAGGCCCTGGAGCAGCCTTGTTGCTGGCAGTGAAGCATGATGGAGTAACATCCATGAATAGATGACCCAAGTCCAGGAAGAATAAGGTCCGTCTCAGCAAAGCATCATTTAAAAGCTATGGAGTCTCCAAAGTACTTGGAAATAAAAGGGCATCTTGACTGCAACTTGCTCTAAGTATGAGAGGGTGTGGGTGGGAGAATGAAAAAGCAACTGTGATAAAATGTTAACATTTGGGAAATATGGGGAAGGGTATACAGAACTTTGTATTTTCTGTAAATCTGAAATTATTTCAAAATAACAAGTTAAGAAGCTACAGAGAGAGGCCAGAAAATAAAATAAAGCAATGTATTTAGAGCAGACTGGGTCATGTTTGAGATCTGCAGAATATCATTTATTCAAAAAGAGCAGCCCTGCAGTACTGAATTAGTAATAACTGGGGGCCCACCTCTTCACATCTGAAAAGAGAAAAAGAGGAACAGCTCACAGAAGCTTGGGGACATGTCACGGCAAGAGTGGAAGCAGAGTGTTAATTTGTTTTAAGCTGAAGTTAATATAAAGTGAAGTGAATGGCTTGGAGCAGCCCGTAGTTTGCAGAAAGATGAGTTTTGGAAAATCTTGAGCTTTTGGTAAGTAAGTGGCAAAATGTCTGATTTTACCTGGAAGCACTTTTTCAAATTAAATTTAATGCCTTTCTTTGTTATTTAATTCATCGATGAATTGTACATTAAGCAGTATATGATAGGTGTTGTGCAAGCTAGGATGAGTAGAGCTAGATTGTAGCTATGAAGATTTTCCTTCAAGATGTCTTTGAGTCTCTGGAGTGGCAGACATATGAATCCAACCATGAAACAATAGAATTTAATAATAACTATCCAAAGTTTATAAGTAAAATACTGTGGCAACAAAATAAAAATTATTTTTATTGGAGGGACAAGAAAGGTTTTGTGGAGAGGTGACATTTTAGCCAGATTTTGAAGGTCAGCAGGATTTTAATGAGTAGAGACAGGGAAGTTAAAGTTAGTTCTTATGAAAGGAAGAACATATGCTGAAATGCAGGCATCAAGAAATGGGTAGATGGAGGCATTCTTCATAATGCTGCTTTGAGTCTAGAAAATAGGTAGGTGGAGTGGATCTCAAATCTAGAGTCGTTAACTCCCTTAAGGAATTCTGTGATTTTTTGTTTGGTTGGTTTCTTTTTTTGAGACAGAGCCTTACACTGTCACCCAGGCTGGAGTGTGGTGGTACAACCTCGGCTCACTGCAACCTCCGCCTCCCGGGTTCAAGCAATTCTCCCATCTCAGCCTCCCATGTGGCTGGGATTACAGGCACCCACCACCATGCCAAGTTAATTTTTGTATTTTTAGTAGAGACAAGATTTCACCATGTTGGTGAGGCTGGTCTTGAACTCCTGACCTCAGGTGATCCACCTGCCTTGGCCTCCCAAAGTGTTGGGATTACAGGCGTGAGCCACCATGCCTGGCCTGTGGTTACATCATTTTAAACATTTACCTTCTTTCCTATCTGGGATTTATTTTGATATCTGTTTTGAAGTAAGGATCCCGTGTCATTATCTTTAACCCCTTCCTTTCTCTACCTCTTCCCATATCCGATCAATCACCAAGTTCCATCAAATCCATCTCTAAATGTTTCTCAAATATTTTTATTTTCCCTATCCTCATCCTCACCTGTTCAAGTTGCAGTCATTTTTTACTGAATTGCTCCAACAGCTAGAACTGGCACTCATATTTCATCCTCCTCTGATCCATAATAAAAAGTAGTTTTTTTCTAATTCTGTGAAGAATGTCAATGGTAGTTTGATGGGAATAGCATTGAATCTATAAATTACTTTGGGCAGTATGGCCATTTTCACGATACTGATTATTCCTATCCATGAGGATGAAATGTTTTTCCATTTGTTTGTATCCTCTCTTATTTCATTGAGCAGTGGTTTGTAGTTCTCCTTGAAGAAGCCCTTCACATCCCTTGTTAGCTGTATTCCTAGGTCTTTTATTCTCTTTGTAGCAATTGTGAATGGGAGTCCACTCATGATTTGGCTCTCTGCTTGTGTATTGTTGGTGTATACAAATGCTTGTGGTTTTTGCACATTGATTTTGTATCCTGAGACTTTGCTGAAGTTGCTTATCAGCTTAAAGAGTTTTTGGGCTGAGATGGTGGTGTTTTCTAAATATAGAATCATGTTGTCTGCAGAGACAATTTGACTTCCTCTCTTCCTATTTGAATACCCTTTATTTCTTTCTCTTGCCTGATTGCCCTGGCCAGAACTTATGTTGAATAGGAGTGGTGAGAGAGAGCATCCTTGTTTTGCACTAGTTTTCAAAGGGAATGCTTCCAGCTTTTGCCCATTCAGTGTAATAGTGGCTGTGGGTTTGTCATAAATAGCTCTTATTATTTTGTGATATGTTCCATCAATGCCTAGTTTATTGAGAGTTTTTAACATGAAGGGATGTTGAATATTATTGAAGGCCTTGTCTGCATCTTTTGAGATAATCATGTGGTTTTTGTCATTGATTCTGTTTATGTGATAGATTGTATTTATTGATTTGTGCATGTTGAACCAGCCTTGCGTCCTAGGGATGAAGCCGACTTGATCACGGTGGATAAGTTTTTTGATGTGCTGCTGGATTCAGTTTGCCAGTATTTTATTGAGGGTTTTTGCACTGATGCTCTTCAGGGATATTAGTCTGAAGGTTTCCTTTTTTGTTGTGTCTCTGCCAGGTTTTGGTATCAGGATGATGCTGGCCTCATAAAATGAGTTAGGGAGGAGTCCCTCCTTTTCAACTGTTTGGAATAGTTTCAGAGGGAATGGTACCAGCTCCTCTTTGTACCTCTGGTGGAATTCAGCTGTGAATCTATCTGGTCCCAGGCTTTTAATTAGTAAGTTATTAATTACTGACTCAATTTCAGAACTTGTTATTGGTCTATTCTGGGATTCAACAACTTCTTGGTTTAGTCTTGGGAGTGTGTGTGTGTCCAGGAATTTATCCATTTCTTCTAGAGTTTCTAGTTTATTTGCATAGAGGTGTTTTTAGTATTATCTAATGGTAATTTGTATTTCTGTGGGGTCAGTGGTGATATCCCCTTTTTCATTTTTTATTGTGTCTATTTGATTCTTCTCTCTTTTCTTCTTTATTGATCCAGCTAGCAGTCTATCTATTTTGTCAATTTTTTTTTCAAAAAACCAGCTCCTTGGCGGGGCGCGGTGGCTAACGCTTGTAATCCCAGCACTTTGGGAGGCCGAGGCGGGCGAATCACGAGGTCAGAAGATCGAGACCACGGTGAAACCCCGTCTCTACTAAAAATACAAAAAAATTAGCCGGGCGTGGTGGCGGGCGCCTGTAGTCCCAGCTACTCGGAGAGGCTGAGGCAGGAGAATGGCGTGAACCCGGGAGGCGGAGCTTGCAGTGAGCCGAGATTGCGCCACTGCACTCCAGCCTGGGCGACAGAGCGAGACTCCGTCTCAAAAAAAAAAAAAAAAAAAAAAAAAAACCAGCTCCTGGATTCATTGATTTTTTTGGAGGGTTTTTCGTGTCTCTATATCCTTCAGTTTTGCTCTGATCTTAGTTATTTCTTGTCTTCTGCTGGCTTTTGGATTTGTTTGCTCTTGCCTCTCTAGCTCTTTTAATTCGGATGTTAGGGTGTCAATTTGAGATCTTTCTAGCTTTCTGATGCGGGCATTTAGTGCCGTAAATTTCTCTCTTAACACTGCTTTAGCTGTATCCCAGAGATTCTGGTACGTTGTGTCTTCATTCTCATTGGTTTCAAAGAACTTCTTGATTTCTGCCTTAATTTAATTATTTACCCAGGAATCATTCAGGAGCAGGTTGTTAAATTTCTATGTAATTGTGTGGTTTTGAGTGAGTTTCTTAATCCTGAGTTCTAATTTGATTGCCCTGTGGTCTGAGGGATTGTTTGTTGTGATTTCAGTTCTTTTGCATTGGCTAAGGAGTGTTTTACTTTCAATTTTGTGGTCAATTTTAGAATAAGTGCCATATGGCACTGGGAAGAATGTATATTCTGTTGATTTGGGGTGGAGAGTTATGTAGATGTCTATTAGGTCCACTTGATCCAGAGCTGAATTCAAGACCTGAATGTCCTTGTTAATTTTCTGTCTTGTTGATCTGTCTAATATTGACAGTGCATTGTTAAAGTCTCCCACTATTATTGTGTGGGAGTCTAAGTCTCTCTGTAGGTCTCTGAGAACTTGCTTTATGAATTTTCCTATTTTTTTTCTAGATTAGCCCACAAATCCTCAGGATTATACAAAACTGTGCTTTGAAGAGAACTGACAAATAGTTACTTTTCTCTTACAGAAACATGTTAAGTGTCTCTATTTAGTCATGCCATTCTTTAAGTCTCAAAGGAATATTTGTAATTTTTGAAGCTATAAGAAAGTATAAGTGCATGTTTATTTAATCTCTGGGCAGAAAATGATTTTCTAAACATTAAAGCAATGGAAGAACCAACAACAGAAATGGCTGATTGATGTAACTACATAACCATAAAAATATCATAATATTTTTAAATGCAATAGTGCATGTTTAAATACATTATAAATAAAATTAAAAGAAAAGAGAGAAATTGGGAGAATAATTTAAGGGTGATGCTAAATGGCTTCTGCTTTGCCACATAAATAAATGACACAAAACAATAAAAGAAACACTAATGCCTCAAAGAAAAATGGAGAAAGAACTTGACCAGTTTTTGGAGAACAAATTTAAGATGGCATGGACTATTCTTTCACATAATTCTGATTCAAACATGCCTCTGTATGACCAGCTGTTTTTAGATCACTCGTAAGGCTCTTTTCTTTAGGGGAATAATACCTACTAGGTTTTTAAGCTGACTGGACCCTTTGTTAAATACAAGTGACAAGCTTTAAAAGTTTTATTTCAATATCTTCTCAGTGGATTTTAATTTAGATCTCTTGACAAAAAGAAACAGAGGAAAGTGGTATCTTCTGTATTTCATAAAAAGAGGAGAAAAACTTTGCTACTTAATCGACTGTAGACATGTATAAATCACTGTTCTTTTCGATTATACATTAATCTCAACACCCAAAGAGTGTACTGGCATTTTTCTTTATTGTCGTCAATCAGTGGGTTACACATTTAGTTGCTTTGAGGAATTAGGATTTAGTTGCTTTAAGGAATTAGGACTTGAGTTTTTTTGGATAACTCCTTTTTAAAGCTGAGAATTATACTCTGATATGACTGCTGAAAGTTCATGGAATTTGTGAGTTTATTTAATAGAATTTGAGAAAGTTATTGCTTTGTGCTGGCATAGTCTATGTGACGGGGATATAGAAATATAAGCTGTACCAGCTACCAAGACAATTCAGGGTATGTGAGTGGAATAGACTGCATTCTTATGTAGGTGATTTGATAGTGGAATAGTATGTATTATTATTAGATTTGAAAGGAGCCCACACATAATAACTCTCTACCTCTTTCTAGTTTGGAAATGATTACCAAGGAATGAGGGAGCCAGTAATTAAAGTATCATTTTCGAAAAGGCTAAATTAGTTATTGCACTTGATCTATGGTGATAGCTATACAAACTCTGATTTGCTCCTCTTGCCCAGGTCGTTTCACTGAATCGCATATGTCTGTTTAAAACTTCAGCTTTCTCTCTGAAGGACAAAACCTGTCCTCATGTTTACAATATAAGCTACAACACAACTTTACAACAAATTAGTGGAAAAGTATGTGTCTCAAGGCCAGACTATGTAAGAGAAAGGGTGCTCATTTGCTCATTGCCAAAGCTGCTAATCAGGTAAGGCACTCCTCTTATTTTGGAGAGGAGTGAAAGAGGGGCTGGGTACTATTTACACCCAAGGACTGGCATTTTCTATCCTGGATAGGATATAAAAAGTAGGAGATAAATATATTGATTTTAATACCTAAGTTTCAGGTATCCGGGGGTGTGATGTCTCTCTCTCAGGGGAGGAGATCATTAATGCATCCTGCTCTTCCCTTCATGAACTCCTTTTCCCAGTACCAACAATTGACCCTTAGTCTGTCTTCTGGGACAACTGGTAGGCAGTGCAGATATGCAGTGGATCAGAACTGCACATTAGTTAAATCAATTCTTAGACCTTGCTGTTAGCCAGGGATTGTAGACATTCTCTATTCTAATTCTCATCCCAAGTATGTCTGGCCTCATGATCAATATAGCTCCAGGAATGTTATTCAGGGAGATAAATGGCAGCATAAACATACTCCAGTAATCTATTATGATGGCAATATATAAATGTCCCCAAGTGCAGATTTCCCCCCTTTAAAAAATTCCCATGTCAAAGAGACATGAAAATTATCTTTTGTCTGAAATTTTAAGATCCAAAACTTTTATGTTAAGTTTAAAGAAATCAACTTTCAAAATTTATGTTAACCAGTTTTTCTTTCTGTCCAATCTCAGATAGTGGCATGTATTCCACAGTCTAGACAGAGTTCAGTTTTTTAATCAGCTTCAGTTTGAGCTGCCTTGTATTGGAATGAGTAAGGTTTTTTCAATCCTAAGCCTCTCCTGTGTCTTAATTATTTTATCTTTTTATTTTGACCTAATTGTAGATTCACATGCAATTGCAAGAACTAGTATGAAGAGGTCCTATCTGCCTGCACCTAGTTTTCCCCAGTGATAAATACTATCTTACATAACCACAGTACCATGTCAAAACCAGGAAACTAACATTGGCATTGGTAAAATCCATAGACGTTATTCAGATTTCACTAGCTTTACATGCACTTGTGTGTGTGTGTGTGTCTGTGTACGCGCACATGTGTGTAGCTTTGTAAAATTTTGTCACGTGTGTAGATTCATGTGGCCCTCACCACAATCAATGCAGACTGCTCCACCATCACAAAGATCCTTTGTGTTTGTCCTTGGTGGTCACACCCACACTCTCCACACTTACCTCATCTCTAACCCCAGGCAACCACGAATCTGTTTTCCATCTCTATAATTTTGTTATTTAAAGAATGTTATATAAATGAAATCATACAGTATGTGACCTTTTGAAACTGAAGTTTTTGAGTTGGCATCATGCTTCTGAAATCTATTCAATTTGTTACATGCCTCAAAAGTTCATTCCTTTTTTTGGTTGAGTGGTATTCCATCACATGGATTTACACAGTTTGTCTTAACCATTCCCTGTTGAAGGACATTTGAGTTGTTACCAGTTTTTGGATATTACATGTAAAGTTGTTATGGACATTTGTGTGCATGTTTTAGTGTGAACAAACTGTACATTTCTCTAGGATAAATACCCAGAAGTGCTATTGCTCATTTGCATGCTGAGTATATGTTTAGCTTTTTAAAGAAACTGCCAAACTATTTTCCAGAGTAGCTGTATCATTTTACATTCCCACTAGAAATATGAGTGATATGTTTTCTCTACATCCTACCAGCATTGGTTCTGTCACTATTTTTTATTTTAGCTATTCTGATATGTATACTAATAATTCATTGAGGTTTTGATTTGTGTTTCCCTAAAAGTTAGTGATAGTGAGCATCTTTCCCTGTGCTTATACTTTATGTGTGTATTCTTTCAGTGTAATGTCACAGTCTATTTTTTCTGATTTTCTAATTGGATTGTTTGATTTTTGTTATCTACTGTTGAGTTTTGAGAGTTTGTTATATATTCTAGAAATATGTTCTTTGCCAGGTATGTGGTCATGTGCCTCATTTTTAAAGTTCAAAAATAATAGTGAAACACCTGATATTTCAAGACCAACTCCATAGCCATGAAATTTTAAGAGCCAAGCAAAAATTTGAGTGATTGGAGCTGTAATCCCAGGCAAAATAATTTTCCAGAACCCAGTGTTTAGTCTAGTGCAGATTCCTGTTATTGTTTCCAAAGATCCTAATGGAAATTCCTTGATATTTGAGGAAAGGAAGGTGGACAGAGGCAATCTTGTTTTAAGTCTTACCAGGATGCCAGTGGATGTCATTTGTCCAAACACCATGATCTAAAAATTTAAACTGTAAGAAATTACTAATCAAGATGCATTTACCATAAATGGGGAGAAAATCCACCTATCTATGAGCAGGTCTCCCACCACAGTAGCTGCCCCTGTGCCTCTGGCTATAAAAGAGGCCTATGAAATCTTCTTCCTAGGGGCAGTTTTCCCTTGTCCTCACATCTGTTAAATCAAGTGCTACGTCCCTAATGTATTACTTTTAATACTTTATAGTAATCAATATAAATATAAACACATACCAATTTACCTAGCCTCTCTGAATCAATGAAATTTAACTTTAGTGGAGGTGCAGACCCACGATGGCCATTCTTGATGTCCCACCTTTGTGTAATTTCTTCTTCTTGAGTGTGGGCAGAGTCTGTGACTTGCTTCTAACCAACAGAATATGGCAAAGGTAAAGGGAGGTCACTTCTGTTATTGTTCATTATGTAAGCCTCTGTCTGGCTGGCAGACTCACTCTGAGACTCTCCTTGCTGGCCTGATGGAATAAGTGGCCACATTGATGAAGCCCATCTGGCAAGGCACTGTGGACCTACTACAGGTAAACTTTGAGAGGTGAGGGCATTCTCTAGCCAAGAACCAGCAAGAAGCCAGAGAGCTCACTCAGTCCTTCAGTATCAAAGCAATGAATTCTGCCAGCAAACTGAGTGAGTCTGGGAGCATATTCTTTCCCAGTCAAACCATCAGATGAGAATGCAGCCTGGATGAGACCTCAACTGCAGCCTTATAAGGCCTTAAGCAGAGGCCTAAACTGTACCTCTCAAATCATGACTCACAGAAGCTAAGGGATAATGTGTGTGTGTTGTTTCAAGTCACCACATTTGTGATAATTTGTTACCCAGCAATAGAAAATCAATACAACTTCACCCCTACTCTGATTTTATTTATTTTTGCCACTGGAAACAATACTTAAAATATTTTTATTCATATGTCCTTATATATTGATGCCTTTATTTTATGAACAGATTTTCCAGGAGTGTGGTTACTGCATGTTCTTTTAAATTTTAATAGGTGATGCCAGGTTGCTTTCTAAAGAAACTCTAATGATTCACATGCTACCAGCAATGTGTAAGAGTATCCTTTTTCTTTTACTCTTACCACAATGGGCCCTAATAGAGGTTTATAAATCCTTTCAGTCTCAAAAGAATAAAGAGATATTGCATTGTTACTTTAATTTAAATTTCACTGCCTACCAGTGAGTTTAAGCATTTTTTAATGTTTCTGGTTACATGGGTTATCTCTTCTGTAAATTGCTTTTTAAAACTCTGCCAATGTTTCTCCTCTATTTTTTATGTCTCTTTTATTGTAATATGTATTATAGATACTAAACTTCAGACCTGTATGTTGCAGATTTTTTATTCAAATCTACTTGTTTTCTGTTGACTTTGTTTATGAAAAAATTTTCATGGTAAAAATGAAAATTTTTGTTAATAGCATCCGTGTCCCTTCTGTGTGTGAAGCTATAGTAAATCTTTGAAATCCAAGCCCTGTTTTTTGGTTATTCCAACAGCAAATTGTAGCCTCCTTTAGGCCACGGGTTTAGAGAGCAACTCTTAAAACCTTGCCAGCAGTCTTCATGATGCCAATAGGTTAATTTAACCTAAATTCTATTTTTAACTCTTGTTGTATTTCAAAACAAAATACAAGGAAATGCAATTTGGAGCAGCATATTTAGTACTATTTACCTATTCGTGGTATGAGACATACTTTAGTAGAACTCTGTGGACTGTAACATAGCTGCTTCTGCATTTTAAGACCCAGCCTATAGATCTGAATAAGAAATACAATAAAATCAGCTAAGCTTGAGCTTCTCATAAGTGTCT
This sequence comes from Hylobates moloch, assembly GCF_009828535.3. Taxonomy (NCBI): domain Eukaryota; kingdom Metazoa; phylum Chordata; class Mammalia; order Primates; family Hylobatidae; genus Hylobates; species Hylobates moloch. Next base: position 3,161,584 of record NW_026652301.1, on the reverse strand, counting down.
ACAAAGTTTTTACACTAAAATGCTGCCTACATTAAGGTTAGCCTTTATTGGAGCAAAAGAAACTCTCTTAACTGTAATGTAATCCCTGCCCCATTGGGTGGCTTTAAGCCATAGCTGTGCTGGCATGAGTCAGGGTAAGTTCAGCCACAGAAAACCACACAGACTATGATTGCTAAGCCCCACACTCCCTCAACAATTAAAAATCAGCCACATAGTGACGATAAAAGCCACAGAAATCCAATGAAGCCCAAACCCAGGTGGCTTAAGATTACCAAGTCATTGAGAGCTTCTAGCCTCCTTCCTTTTCTTTCTAAGCGTGACCCACATTCTGGTCCATGTTTTATCGCTGAGAATTTCCAATCCCTGAACCTTTAAGTTAGGGCTGAAGAGAACCAGTCAATAACATTCCTTTTCACCTCCTGAGTTTGGAAAAAACAACATACAGGAGTCCAAACAGATGATGGGGAAAATATCTGCTACTTTATTGATGATAAATTAGAGAATGCCACTTGACCTATAGCCACACTCAGTCTTTTTATTCTGCTTCCCCAAACTGTGAATCAAACTTGTCTACTCACAATATCAGGCCTTAAAAAGACAGAGCTGCCCTGGTCAGGAATGGGAAGGAAAGATGTGTGTCCTGAAGACTTTGCTGTCTGAAAAAGAGAAAGAAGCTGAACTGTTTGTCTGAGTTCCTTCTTCCCATTGGCAGGATCAAAGAAGTCTTTCCTCCCTTGGGCTAGTGTAGGCAAGGAGGCAGAGTACCCTTTCAGGAAGTAGAGCTCTCTCGCCACTATGGGAAAGTGAGGAGGCCGGGGTGAGTGAGTGTCCCTCCTAATATTCTGATAGTGTATTCATAAAAGGCTCTTCATAGCTGATGGGGTCCTTAGCTCTAATAGGGATTTAGGTGGATGGTTGGGAACAGATGTGTGACATTGAAGCTGAGCTTTAACACATGAGTACAAGTGTGCTAGATGTTTGGTAGCTAGAGTGGCATTTTAGACAGAAGAACAACATAAATAAAGAGAGAGCCATAAAATTGCCCAATGTGTTCAGGGAGCAGCCAGGGAATCCAGTGTGGCAAGGACACTGGGAAAACTGTCTGGAGCCGAAGTTTTGAGTAAGGAAATCATTTTTACAGTATTTATATTTTTGAAGAATAATTAGTAGCTAGAGTGATGAAGGACAGCTTTTAAATGTAGATATGGAACTCAGCAGATAAGCTGAGTTTGTCATGAAGAATTGTGAAAAAGTCTATCTGAAGAATTGTGAAAAAATCTCTCTCTGCAATCTTAATAGAATTCAGAAACAAAAATTCAGATTAATTAGGGGAGTTAAAATAGGTAATAGTATCATATGTGATTGGAGTTGCTTTGCAAACTCAGAGAAAAGTCAAGCTCAAGAAACGCAAACATGGTGGCATCTTTGGACTGTTGAGATTCCATGCTGTCATCTTTCATTTACCCAGTATCTCATCAGTCAACCAAGCTGTGAATTTTTCTTCAAAATAATTTCAAAGATATGCTTCACTTTCCCATTCCCCAAATGTCTTCATTGTTTTGGCTGCTATTACAAAAATACCATAGTTTGGGTGGCTTAAACAACAAACATTTATTTGTCACAGTTTTAGAGGCTGGGAAGTCCAAGATCAAGGCTCCAGCAAGCCTGGTATCCGGTGAAGCCCTGCTTCCTGGCTTGTAGTAGACAGCTACCTTCCCCTTATACCCTTACATGACCAGAGAGTGAGCTCTAGTATATTTCTCTTATTATCAGGACACTAATTACATGAAAGGATTTGCCTCCTGACGCTCCTACTTGGGACTAGGGTTTCAACACTATTTTTGAGAGAATACAAACATACGGTCCGTAACATCAACTATCTTCACCTTTTCCAGGTATTTACCTCACACCTTGTTCATTCTTGCCTGCACTAGTCATTTTAAAATATTAACATTTTTATGTGGTTTTGGTATTGTATTATCTTTAGAGATTAGACTCATAGTACAGTCTGTCCTTCCCTTCATAGAACCGGTTGAGAATTTACACATACAGAGTCACATAGGCATGGAGTGTGGGTATTTGTTTTACTCAATGTGTGCCTGGATCAAGGACACTGGCAGGCTTTCTGACTCTTCCCAGACTGAACTTATCCATCTTGTCACAGGTCAGAGGCTGTGATGCACATCTGAGAGGGCTTACTGCATGGAAGCTGGAAGCCTGACCCCTGCTGCATCTGAAGAAGCAGAACCAAGAGGAAGCAAGGGAAGAGCACAGAGCCTATTTCTAACTTTTGAGGCAATGTGACTCCCACTGGAAGCATTGTTCAATGAAAGTTAGGATCTTATTGATTTTGCCAAATTGATTTGTTTTTCTCTCTCCAAGAGGAGGAACAATTTACAGAGTAGAAATAGAGTATGAAACATTGCTGGTAATGTCACTAGTTCTTTCTCTTTTAAGAGATCAGAATATAATTTTAAGTTTTGATTGGGGAAAGAATGTGGGGTGAGCAGGACTAGAATTTTCCACCACATTATTAATCTTAGGTATTGTTCTCTAAGTTTTAGGTATATGCCTATTATTTCTAATTTGGAATCTTCCTGAGACTAGAGCCCATGTATATTGCTTCAGGTTATTCCCATACCAATAAATATTCAGAAAAGAAACAGATTTAGCTGGAAATATGCAAAATGCCATGTCAGATGGGAAAGCCTTGCTGTCACTAAATATCTATGTAAGATTGACTTTAATCCAATGCTTCCATGTCTTTGGAAGATTTCTGTCAGTTTCCCTCTTTCTTGTGATCTCCTCTGACTGCCAGACTCTTGTTTCCACCTTTGCTGTCTTGGCTGTGCATGCAGTTAATTCAGAGATGATTCTCAGAATATTGGTTGGTTGGTTTACACACACTCAGAGCATTTGTGAGTACACTGGATTTTACTGTTGCTGGTTAAAGGGAGGAGTCCCTTGATGCATAGCTCAAAAACAGTTCATATTCTGGATTCCTCCTCTCTAACATCCTTTGTGGCTGGCCCTCACTGAAGTTTCCTGTCTTAGTTCTAGCCCCATACATCACACTGTTTTATATCCTTTTGTGAACCCCTCTTTTTTTCTTTTCTTGTCTCCCGTACCCTCTTCTCATTTTTTCCTTGAAATTCAAAATACTTCAGTCTCAATTTTACTATGAAAGTGAGCTTTCTCCATTTCCTTTTCTCAAATATGCATATACAAATCCATCAAGGTGCTCAATAAAGGACTGCCAGGAACAAAAAGCCACTCTCCTTAGGTGCTTATACACCCTATGAATATAATTAGCAGGTTTTTCTATTATAATTAGAATATCATCCTCACATTTCTAGGTCGATTTTCTCCTACTTGAATAACAGGGGAATGAATATTAAAACTGTATTAAGAAGTCTCAGAGTTCATATTGTATCAGGCCTCCTAAAATATGGGAAGAAAATGAGTTTGATAATAAGTAAAATTTTGCAGAATTTTTTTTAGAGGCTCAGAATTTAAACATTCTCTTTTGTTGATAGTGCTTATAAAAACAACCCTTAAAACTTTGCTGATAATAATTGGCTACATTACTTTCTTAGATATAAATAAAACTAGGGACAACGAAGTCTTTAACAAAAAAGAAGAATTTGTTAACCTTATTAAATTAGGATTAAACACAATGAACACCAGGTCTCTACAAGCTAGAGAAAGTGCAAAGTATGAGAATGCAGCACAAAATTGTTGAGAAAGTGTGAGTGCTTGGAATGATAAATCTGTGGTGACTGTCCCTTTTCCTGGCTGGGGAGCCTGTCCCCCTAGGTTATAAGCAACCAGTAGTCCTGGTCAGGGGCATAGCTTTTCCTAGTCATTACTACATTAACATGGAACTGAGGCCTTACAATTCTCTCTCTATCATAATTGTAATTATTAGCATTTCTATGCCATACATTCTGGAATCAATCACAAAATATTATCTTTGCATGACTGCTACAGGACGTATTACTCAATTTTCTTTACTATTTTAATTATACTATTTGGTAACACTAGCAAGTCTGAATTTTAAACAACTTCCTTAGGTTACCCTGTGTATGTATAATTAATCATTTCATTGTTAATGGTATGATGACAAATACTGAAAAGAAGTTACTCTAAATGGAGCATAGTTACTCTAAATGGTAAAGACTCAGAGACTCATTTTAGATTATAATTATAATCTTGCAGTGGAATAGGAGAATAATCAATACTCATTAGATATGTCATTGAGGATCTACTATAGATTCATGACTAAACTCTCAAATCCCAGAAAATGTGCTGAGAATCATGCACTAGTTTAAAGAGGGAGACCAAGGCAGTGGTTATATTTTCAAAAAGGCTGAAGTCATATATGAGCTGCCACAAGACAATTCCTCCAAAGATGCAAAGGTAAAGTTTCATAGATAATCAAAATAAAAGGCTATTAGTGAATTCAGATGTTCATAGAGTTGTATATTATTCAATAAATGATCAAGGGGATAAAAATTCACATACGATCAGCACTAATATCAATGTATATGTATCACTGAAATTGAAGTTTTAAGTCACTGTCCATAAAGTGAGTCTTAGATAACACTATAATGTCTTTATAAAACTCAATCTTGCCATTAAAATTGCATGTGATGCCTTAAGTTTGCTGGCATCACCCATAGACAACCAACATGTGATTCTGATTCCACACCAGTGTGAACCTCTGTTCAGGCCCCAGTTCTTCTGATAGCAGGGTGTACCCCACTGGCTATTGCCTATTTAGTCCCTTATGGTCAAATGGTGAGAAGATTGATCACTTTAAGGCAGGGGGAGCCAACATATCTGTGCTCATTTTCATGGCATTCTCAGCTATTTAGTGAAACACATGGAAGCTCAGGAATGGCAGGGTTTTAGAAGCCATTTATTTTCCCTCTGCTCCCTTTGCTTTCCTTAAGGTGCGGATCCATCTTTCCTATCTTCCAAAAACTCTGCATGAGTGTTCCATCCTTGCTCTGTGAAGCTAGAAATAGTATCTCCTTTTCTCAGAAATATCTTATTTCTTCTGTGCTTCTTCTTTTATCACTTATCACGACCTGCCTGGTAGCTATCATGTTCCTCTCTCATCCCTCAGTATTACAGTGTATTCTCTGAATCATCTTTGTATGCCTGATAGGTCTTGCACAGTGTCTGGCCCAGGGTAGGTTTCAATAAATGTGTTGGATGAATGACGAGCTGCAATTCTGCCATGAGATTCATGAGGGTAACAGACACTGAATTATTGTACAGCAGCTTATGGTGGCATTTTATACCTTAAGGTTGGAGGGAGCTTGACTTAGAAGCTTCTTAGCATCTCTAAAACATCTCTGCCAAGTGATCTCCCAGCGTTTACTTGAACATCTCCAGTAATGGTTAACTTGACTCTTCTAGAGGCAGTCTCTTCCATTTCAGACATGTTCTAATGTGGCTCTCTTCTCCTCTTTCCTGACAATATTTTGACCTCAAGACTCAGATTTATTATCAACTCAGCTAAGGGTACTTTAACTTAATAAGGCTGAAAGTAGTCTCTTGTTTTAATCAGTCTCAAGCCTAGAGCTATCCAGATTCTTCCTGTCTTTGCTGAAATTTTCTTCAGATACTTTTGTTTTTGTAGTTTTGTTTTTTCAAACAGACTTATGGAGATATATCTGATTTTATAAACAAAAACCTGCACACATTTAATGTATACAATTTGATGAGTTTGGAAGTATGCATACATCTGTGATACTATCACCATTCTTTTTAAACTGTTATTTCCCTTCATAGATTCAAAGGGTTGGAAGAGACCTGGAGATTAGCTAGTTCAACTTAATTTTCTGATGATCCAATGGAGCCTAAGTAAGAGGAAGGGACTTGCTAAAGGTCACACACCCTGCCTTCAGCCATCAGCTATACAGGAAAGGAGGGTGCATTCCCACCTGCTGGCCTGCTTAAAGGACCCAGTGGCTACTTATTCCACATATTTCTTATATGCAGTAATACTGTATGCTCCAACAGAAGCTTTTCACTTTTGAGCTACGATATTAATCTCATGAACTTAATCACAAGCATAACAAATGGTTTTTCCCTCTTAATCCCTTACTTGTTCACTTGCTGGTGTATCACCCATGACCAGGCAGACAACTGTCTTCTGTCAACTAATTAAGGAGTGATATTGGGTGGGTGCTAATTCTTAGGAAGATGAGAGAATCAGAAATTCATCATAGGAACATGCTTGAGTAATAAGTTTGATGATATCATTTTTAGCTGTGAGATAGTTTTGATTCTCATAAAAAAGAAAATTTGTTATAATTTTAAGTAGCATTTAATGTTATCTACTGAAATACATTTGGGTTTAGTACAGGAAACAGATGATATTTGGTCTGAAAACACTCCGTGAATTTACTTTTTTTTCACAGATTGTTGCTTACTTTTAAAAAAAATTTTATGTTCTACTATGCCAGGGAATGATAGTTATGTTAGATTATGTAACTGGCAATAGTAAATTGAGGAAATAAAAGAATTGGGTTAAAAAGTGGTTCTGCTTATGAGGAACATACTCCAAAAAGTTGATATTGTACATACCTAAACTTTATTCAGGAACTAAAATACAGACAATCTGTGGGATAATATGACAAATTAAATTTTAGGGAGATTTTGCTTAATGGGGGGTTTTCAAAGTAAATTATGATTTTACTCTTTTCCTCATCTTTCAGACATGCCACTTCAGAAAACTCTTTGTATCTGCATTTTAAAATATTGCTTTATTTTAAATTCATATTCTGGATAAATTAGTTGATTTTTGATGATTCTAAAAATTTTTAGTAGAAACCAGTTTTAATCTTGTGAATACAAAATATGTATGAAGATGTGGGATAGGTGTTTGCTAGTACAGGGTAGGAAGTACCTAAAATAACAAGTAAGTGTCGGTGAGGAAAATTTGTTAAATAGAATTTCATAAATAATTCTGGAATGCATTTGCAAAACTACATGACGGGCCATATTTTTCTGCCTCATGTTATAGCCAGTTTAAGCCTCTTACTCTAGAAAAGCTAGAGCTATTTCTGTGTTCTCAAAGTTGGGTTCCAAATTACCTATCCAGTATCTTCTTCCTCTACATTTTCCACAAAATGAATGCTCCAGCTTCATCAATCTCCTTTAAGATCCTTTAGCATATCTAGAACTTCTGTCGTCTGCTATCTCAGTTTCCTCACTGATGTGCCCAAGGAGCTTGTTCAAATTTGTGCACTTGTCGAGGGCCAAATCTGGATCATCTGTCAGTCTCATTCAATGACAATCTGTCTTGATTTACAGAGTCAGAATTAAATATTCCTACAGCATATTACTAACACCTCTATTTATTGCTTATACCAGCTTTGCCTTGTGATTAGTTATTTCATATTGATCTACTGAACTTAAATTCTGTGATCTCCTGTTGGCCATAGATTATTCCTCTGTTTAGCATTCCCTATCCTTATCCCTGTTACAATTCTTATTATGGTGCACAAGCTCCATAAATATTTATAAAACTGATATTAATTGAATAAAATATTGTCTATAGGTCTCAGTCATTCTTCAACAAATAATGATTATTTTAGCTGATTTGACACCATTGTACCAAATTAATCTCCAAAATTGTATACTAAAGAACCAGGGAGACAATGAAATATCTAAGATAGAATCATTTTTAATATATTGGCATGCTAAACTTTAGAATGTATGATCAAACCACTTATTTCAATAGGATAACATTTAACCAAATGCCTTAGTAAGTTGCTTATCCATCTCAAAAGGATATTGATAATATTGTCCTATAGAGAATTTACATAAAAAGGCTATGATTACTGTTAACCACAAATAGTCCTGAGTAGTAAAAATATTGCCTGAAGTATTTCTGAGTTGAAATAAAACATCCAGATTTTAATAACATTTTTCTATTTTTTTTAGATATGGTCTTTTAAAATAAATACTTTACTATTATAATTGTCATACATGTTGTTTTGTGTTAGATGTATAACTAAACGTGTTGTATAGATTATGGTCAATAAGTTATTGGGTAAATTTTATTTTCCTACTATTACCTAAAGTTAATCTTACCACCTGATATGGTTTGGCTGTGTCCCTAACCAAGTCTCATCCTGAATTGTAGTTCTCATAATCTCCACATGTGGGAGGGACTCGGTGGGAGGTAATTTAACCATGGGGGTGGCTACCCTCATGCTGTTCTAGTGACAGTAAGTTCTCATGAGATCTGATGGTTTTATAAGAGGCGTTTCCCCCTTTTTCTTGGCACTTCTCCTTCCTGCCATCACGTGAAGAAGGGGTTGTTTGCTTCCCCTCCTGCCATGATTGTAAGTTTCCTGAGGTCTTCTCAGCCATGCCGAACTGTGAGTCAATGAAACCTTTTTCCTTTATAAATTACCCAGTTTCAGGCATTTTTTTCATAGCAGTGTGAAAATGGACTAATACACCACCTATACTTTTTTCACACTTTTCATTGAGAAATGTAACTTTCACAAAAAAGTACATACAACCCATATTAACAGTTTTACAAATATCTATAAAGCAAATATCTGTGTCGGTTGGGTGTGGAGGCTCATGTCTGTAATCCCAGCGCTTTGGGAGGCCAAGGTGGGTGGATTACTTTGAGCTCAGGAGTTTGAAACCAGCCTAGGCAACACAGCAAAACCCTGTCTCTAGAAAAAAATACAAAAATTAGCCAGGTGTGGTGGCGTGCACCTGTGGTCCCAGCTACTCAGGAGGCTGAGGCTGGAGAATCACTTGAACCCACAGAGGTTGCAGTGAGCCAAGATCACTCCAGTGTGGACAATAGAGCAAGACCCTGTCTAAAAAAAAAGGCAAATAATCTGTGTTAAAACTACCCAGACCAAATAGAACATTTTATTTAAAAGATTTGGAATATCTACTGAGGGCAGAGGGAGAGGAAGCTAGCCAAGCACAAGCATCTCCCCGATTATCCCTGCCAGTTGCAGACTCATTCCTTTTCCTCTACTGCTTATACTATCCTGGCTTTTATAGTGTTAATGTCTTCTCTTCTCTTTATAATTTCCCTAAGGAAAAAGATAAATTTTTCTGTTTTTGGACTTTATATAAGTGGGACCATTTATGTGTATTCTTTTGTGGCTTGTTTTTCTTAACCTTAGGTTGGTAAAATATATTCATGCTGTTGTATGTGACTTTAGTTTGTCCAATCATTTTTAATACTATACAGTGTCCTTTAAATGAATATACCACAGTTTATTTATCCATTCTACTTCTAAGGCAATTTGGATTGTTTGCAGTTTGGGGCTATTTGAATGTCTTGGTGCATGCATTTCTTTAAGGTATATACTTAGCAGTGGAATTGCTGGGTTAAAGTGTATGCGTGCCTCAACTAGGCTAGAAAACACCACACTGTTTCCAGAGTGCATGTATAAATTTATATTTCTACCAGCAGTGTATGACAATTCCTACTGCTCCAAATCCTGACCAACAACTGGTATTTACTTTTGCATTTTTTCCCAATCTTAAGAGTGTTTAGTGCTAACTCATTTTGTTTAATTTCCATTTACTCTATTACCAGTTAGGTTGAGTAACTTTTTAAAAAACAGAAGTTCATTGGTAATTTGAATTTTCACTTCTGCGAAGCTTCTGTTCAAGTTCAGTTCTTTGCCTACTCTTCTATTGAAGTATTTTTTATGTGTATTTCTCATTGAGTTTACTGTGTATTGAGTATTGTTATAAAGTCCTATGATAAGGCCGGGCGCGGTGGCTCACGCTTGTAATCCCAGCACTTTGGGAGGCCGAGGCGGGCGGATCACGAGGTCAGGAGATGGAGACCACGGTGAAACCCCGTCTCTACTAAAAATACAAAAAATTAGCCGGGCGTGGTGGCGGGCGCCTGTAGTCTCAGCTACTTGGAGAGGCTGAGGCAGGAGAATGGCATGAACCTGGGAGGCAGAGCTTGCAGTGAGCCGAGATTGCACCACTGCACTCCAGCCTGGGCGACAGAGCGAGACTCCGTCTCAATAAATAAATAAATAAATAAATAAATAAATAAATAAATAAATAAATAAAGTCCTATGATAAGCAGATGTTCTTAATTTTAATGTAGTTAAAATTATCTCTTTTTCTTTATAATGACTACTTTTTCTGACTTATTAAAGACCCCTGTCACAAAATTATGAAGATATTTTCTTTTACTCTCTCCTCAAAGTTTAAAAATTTTGCCCTTTCCACTCTGGTTTTTAATTGATTTTATATATGGGTACCCATTATTACAGTTCCAATGATTAAAAAGTGGCCTTCCCCATTGCTCTGGAGTGCTAATTTATTATAAATCAAGTGTCCTTATGTGTGCGAAGTTGTTTCTGAACTTAAAATATATTTCTTTGGTCTAAATATCTATTCCTGCAATAAACATTCACTGCCTTGATTACTATAGCTTTATATAGGTCTTGATAGCTGGGCAAGTCCTTTCTACCTTATTTTTCTTGGCTAACTTTGGCCTTTTTAACATACATATACATTTGAAAATCTACTTGTGAACTTCCACATGCACACTAAAATAATCTGCTGGTAATATGAAATTCATTGAATCTATACATTCATTTCAGGAGAGAGTAGGTGCACACATATAATCCCAGCAGTTTTGGAAGCCAATGTGGGAAGATTGCTTGAGGCCAGGAGTTCAAGACTAGCCTAGGCAACATAGTGAGACCCTGTTTCTAGGAAAAAAAATGTTTTTAAAAAGCTGGGCATGATGGCAGGCTGCCAAGTACACAGGGGGCTGAGGTGGGAGGATGGCTTCAGCTCAGGAGTTCGAGGCTGTAGTGAGCTGTGATTACGCCACTGCCTTCTAGCCTGAATGACAAAGTGAGAACCTATCTCATAAAAAAAATTCAGGAGAAATATTTACAGTCACAAGTTTTTCAATCTGTGAATTTGCTATATATTTCATTTTTCTGAAGTCTTCTTTAATGCAATTTAATACCATTTTATGATTTTTTCTGTAGTAGCCTTATACATCCTTGTTGGACTTTTTCTGAGCCACCTGATATATTTTGATACTGCTATATAAACCCACCTTTGTTATTGATCATAGCTCATCAAAATCTTCCTAGACTTTGCTTATCATTTCTTTTCACTAACTTGTATTCTCACTGTTTTTTCTTCCACTGAGCTACTCTCTTTATTACATGAACATAACTTGAACCCATTATATACCCATTGTTAAAAGCCCTTCAGTAGCTCCCTATATACTCTATGTCTTTTTCCTTTCATGGCCAATGATTTAGGCATGATGGACCATGCTTCTGTCTCTTCCTTCTTACCTTTCAGCCAGTTATTTTCCAACCTGCTGCAATTTGATTGCTTCCACCACCACACTGCAACTGCTCTGCCAGAGGATCCTCTCACAATTACAGCCAAGGACTATTTTTCAAGGTCCTTATGTTGATTTTTCTGCACTATAGAACGTTGCTATAATGCTAAAAGTATTAATAGTAGCCATAGTAATTATAACTGGTATATATCACTGGTAAATATCACTAGTATTATTATGACTGTACTTACAGCTATAATTATAATTATAGTAATAGTAACACTATAATTATATATTATTACTGTAATATATAATTACTATAATATAATCATAGTAATACATAATTATATTAATAATAATATGAGTGATAAAATTAATACCAACTTACTGAGTATCTTTTGTGGGGCAGCACTTTAGAGCCACTACTTTTACAAACCAGATATTATTATCAAAGATGAGATGATCTTTCCACTGTCCAAGGTAATGAAGAGTAAGTTCTACAGGGAAGTCAGCCTCATGCAAGAGTCTAAACTCTGCCCAATACTTGTCTCTGCCTTAAATCCACAGATCTCACTGGCCTCTCAGTCTCCTTTAGTCTATCCTGCCTCTTTTTCTTACTCTTTTCCTCTGGGTTCTCTTCCACTGCCCATATCCTCAATCTGGCTCCTCACCAGGGTCTTGCCATTGGTCCTTTTCTCACTCTTCCTATCCTTCCTTGTATGATATCCTCTCCCACAACATAAGCTTTCACTTAACATACCAACTTCTTTATATCTAAGACCTAGCATGGTGCCTGTGTTGTAACTATTGAATGGTAAACTATCTTATATCTTCATTGGTTGGAGTCTAGACATCCCAGCTCAATATTTACAAAACTGAGCTCATAAATCTTTTTCTCCTAAACCTCCTTCTCCTCCTGTGTATCTTATCCTGGTTAAAAGTACCACCCTTTATCCATTTGCTCATTCCAGAAAACTGGTAATCATAGAACTGTTTTTATCATGCCAGCCTCAGAAATCTCATCTACCAGTGCAGATTTCTTTGCATTCTGGTCTTTAGTGACCCATCTCCTGGTGCTGTCCCATTTGGAGAATGTATCAGCTTGATATGTTGATGATTTGATGAACTATTCTAGAAAGAATAAAATAACTGCAGATTTTACCCTTTTTGGGATACAGTAACTATTTTTTCATATATTGAAAAATAATTCTTTCAGTTTAGCAGCTTACATTTTGATATTGCCCAACAGAATATCATACAAGTACTCACTTACTGATTTTTTTCAACACTTTTAGGTATCTAAAATTATGGAAGAGAAAACTTGTAAAGAAACTGTATTCAAATACTTTGGAACTTAGTTGAGATTTTCGCAATTTCTTTTTCAATGTTCACAAAAGTGTAGCTGAGAACATCAAACTGTGCACTTCATTAAAGTTAATGGGTGAACAACCAAATATTTGGGGACACCTCAGTCTTTTCAAATGGAGTCACATTAAATTCTTGCTGCAAGGGTTTCTCTGTGCAGTTTCTGTGATGGCTTTTAGGGGTCTCTTGGATGGCGTGGCTGTCCTTCTGCAGTGCCACAGGGAACAAAACCGAAGTTGTTAAGTTAGAACAGATACTTTTACACCAAACATGGTGAAATTGGCAATTGGCATTTTTGCATAATGATATAAGTATATTTGACGGCATTGGAAATCCTAACCAGCATTATATATAACTTAGGAGATTGGTTAATGAAAAATTTTTAACAGTGTTTTATATAGTGAGGGACACCATGATGTGTAGTTTGCTGTTGACAGTGTCACTCTTGGCTGTCAGAACCCTTCAGGGATTACCCAGGCCAAAGGGGTCATGCTTTGCTTTGAGACAGGTGAAGGGACACGAAGGCCCAGGTCTGTCACCCTCTCTTGGCACATTCTGTCCTCAGAATTCCCTATAGTGTCAGCTAAGGTTTCTGTTGAGACTGTCACAGCTTGACATCATCCTCTGCCCAATATTCCTTCATTCTCTTTCTTTCCATTTCCTTCCACAGGCACTGATTCTGTAATAAACATCCTGTATGCTAATCTTCATCTTAGAGTCTGCTTCCAAGAGAACCTAACTTGCAACTCCCACCATGTAAAAGTTTGATGCAGCTTTGCCAGAGAAGCATAACATTAATGGGAATGCTGTGAGGCTTTTCCCTAGAACAGGAAGCTCACAAAGGTTACCAAGTAAACAGATTCATTCATCCTGGCAACATTTATACATCATTCTCAGGGATGCAGAGATGATTAAGACAAGATTCCTATTCTCTGGTGAGGGAGGTAGGCACAAACAAGTGTTCACAATACAACATTGTAAGTGCTATTGCGGAGGATTGCACAATGCGCTTAGGGAACACAGATGAGGGGGCAATTAAAATTGCCCAGGTATCCTGGAAGATGAGGAAACATTTGATCTAAAGTGAAGGAAAAAAAAACATCTGATCTGAATTCTCTTTCCTAGGAAAGAGAATGGTTTGGGAGTAGCTTGTTTTGCGCTGTGTAAGATGTCTGGGGAGAAGCAAAGAGCTAGGCTGGGATGAGGATGAACAATGGCAGGAAGTAATGAAAAATTGAGCTAGGAAATAGTCTGGGGCCAGAGCTAAAGAAGGAGTGGTTGCTGGCTGGGCGCGGTGGCTCACGCCTGTAATCCCAGCACTTTGGGAGGCCGAGGCGGGCGGATCACGAGGTCAGGAGATGGAGACCATCTTGGCTAACACGGTGAAACCCCGCCTCTACTAAAAATACAAAAAATTAGCTAGGCGTGGTGGTGGGCGCCTGTAGTCCCAGCTACTTGAGAGGCTGAGGCAGGAGAATGACATGAACCCGGGAGGTGGAGCTTGTAGTGAGCCGAGATTGCACCACTGCACTCCAGCCTGGGAGATAGAGCGCGACTCTGTCTCAAAAAAAAAAAAAAAAAGAAAAAAAAAAAGAAGGAAGGAGTGGTTGCCTAGTGACAATGTGTAAAATGAGGAGATAACAAAAAATACCTAAAGAAGACCAATGTTTCATATGGGGAGCATTAAGGAAGAGCAGCTAGTGAACCACTGGAGAACCATCAAAGTGGAAGAAGGAAAACTGGAACATTGCTGGAGAGTAGAGAATTTCAGAAAGGCAAAGGTCAACACTGTTACATGCTCTAGAGATGTTCAGCAGGTTGAGAACTTCAAAATAAGAAGCACTCGAGCTCTAGCCAAATGAACAAATAAGTGGGGATATATTCATAAATGCAATACCATACTGTAAAAAATGACTACAGTTTCATCTGAGAAAAAAGGATAAATTTTGCAACGTGATATTGAGTGAGAAAAGTTAGATCTTCTACAAAGATGGGTTTAGTTAAACCTGTAGTGCTTGGGGATACTTGTATAGGTGACACAAACATAAAAGAAAGCTAGAAAAATGGGCCCTTGTAAGGAGAGAGCGAGTAATGATCTGAAGTAGGCATGAGGGCATATGCTGGATTCTGGTAAAGTCCTCTTTCTTGACCTGAGTGATTTTTTATGGATATTTCCCTTGGGATAAATCTTTGGGCTGTATGTTTCTGTTTTGTAAAATTTTCTGTGAAGCAATTCATATTTTCCAATAAGTAGTGTTTTAAAATAAGCAATTGGAATGATTAATTTCAGAATCATTGTGACTTTTGCTGAGAAGTTTGAGTAGAATGTTTGGTGGTAGAAGTCTGATTGTCTTGGGTTGAGAAACTGAAAGAACGAAATCCAGAAATGTGAATTATTTCTTTTGTATGTTGATGGGAAATAGAAAAAGATAATGTAGCCCTTTGGAGTAAGTAGCCTTTAAACTAGTAAACTTAGTACTCCTAAGGCAAATACCCTTAGTTAAAATCTGTAACACATACAAGTAGATAGGAGTAAGTTATAAATAACTAAATGAAACATTAGTAGTAAGTGATGAAAATGCATGGTGGCAAGCAAATAACAATTTTTTAAAAATCAGATTTTTGAATAAACTTTGTTCATATTTGTTATTTTGTGAATATTATAAATGATTCCTAGAAACTTGGAGTTGTAACATGGGACTGCTTGAAAAAAAAGATAAACTATCTAAAAGGACAGGCAATTCAATATATGTCAATAATCATTTCAAGTCACTAAAATCTTTGCCATATTAGTGTTTTTATAGTTTTAGCATAGTATATGTTTTTGTAATATTTTGGATACAGCAAAATACAACACATTTAACTTCATTAAAAACAGAATTTTGAAGTCCACACTTCAAAATTTCTTTATAGTCAAGAAATTAAGAATAACAGGAGACCTTTAAGATAGTTCATTTAACTGGCTTATTTGACAGATTGGGACTCCACAGGCTTGGAGACTCAATATCAGTACCCAGGTCACACAGTTAGTGGAAAGCCTAACTAAAGCTTGGGTCTCTCACCTCTCAGTCTATTGATAATTCCACTCAGTACCTATGAGCAATATCTCATAAAGCAAATCTTCTTGTTACCTAAGATTCTAAACAGGGTCTAGGGCATTGTTATAATAGAATTTGGTCTGTACCAATATAAAATGTTCTGTATTTGGAAACTGTTTTCTTTCAAGTCATAATTCTAAGAAGGTTTAATGCATTGTTAAGCATAATTTGTATTTTGTCATGGGGTGGTAACCTTTATTTAGGGGGAATTATCTCTTTTGTAGAATGTGATTAGAACACCACTTGATTAATGGAAATTCTCTTTAAATGCAACTCATAATGCAGGCTTAAATCCTGAGATAGAAGGTCAACTGCATCATCTTGTCACTTTCTATTAATATTACAATATGAGAACTATTGTGTTGTTTCATTACAGACCCTTAAGATACCTTTGTGGATGGCAAGTGCTTCTGCTTTCATCATAGATAGGAGGAAATGAATTCTTGGCTATAAAGGTGGTGGGCCCAAGACAATACTCCCCATACAAACTGTGGCCTTCAGTGTTTATTTACAGTCTGCTCCTATGCTTATAGGAAAGTTATCCTCTTTGAACAGTAGTGTCCCACGTGACACATCATAGAATGCAAGGCAAAACTTACCAATTCAGTTCACATCAGGATTTTTTTGTAACCATTGATTTTGTCATAAGGGGCTACATCTCTTAAAACGAGAAATTTGTATTCAGCAGCCTGAAGATCTTTATAGCCATTGACCTTCCCAGTGACTGCCCGCAAAATCCTTTAGTTTATCACTTCGCCGAGCCATGTCATCACGGAGAACGCTCAACTCATTTAAATTTAGTTGACCTCGTGGTGTCATTCCTTATGTATAAGAACTAACAAACACCTTTGCCACACTGTAGGTGCCTTGAAGGCAGGTGATGAGGCTGGGTAACTCAGCTATTTACCATGATAATATGCACAGAGTGAGCTCTCAATAATTATTAGCCAAACAGTGATAAGTGCTTTTTACTTGTATCACTTTCTTGATTCTGTACTTCCAAGAGTAGCGAACTTACTCTTTGACCTCTGGGTAGCATTTGACAATAGGATTATAAGTGCTTTCTCCTTTGGCCTCCGTGGCCCTTTACTGTGCCTTTAGTCCAGCAGGTTGAATTTGCAATCTCTCCCTTGACATCATTCCTGCAATGTTGTGTGCCTCTTAGCAGGAAGATGGCCTTCTATGACTCCTTCCTTTCCCTCTTCTCTAAGATTAAAATGCATTTAGCACATTCTTGAATTTTTTCTATGAATATTTATGTCAAATACTACTACTATTGTATCTGAGACAAAACAAAGAAATATAATAAAGGTACAATACATAAAATAAATAGAAACATCCAGGTGTAATGTAGTAGTATGCTCAATTAAATACATATTTTGTTGTTGTCTTTCCAGGTAGTTTTTTTTTATGGTTTTAACATTCCTTGACTTACTTACAATGCTTTCAGACACTGAAAAACAGCCACAGCACCTGGCTAGGCTGAGATCCCTCAGAGGCTTCCTGCAGGCAGTTGCAGCTTTGCCTATTACTGGCCTGAGGTGGCTGTTCTTACTGGAGCCTTCACCCCTTCAAGCCCAAAATGGAACTGCAGTCGTCCCCAAAATTCTGAGCTCTCCTGGGAACTCAAGAAATCCCTCTCAGTAGTTGTTGATTTCTGTTCCTTTTAATCATCTTTCATTTGCATTTATCTCATAAACCAGTAGATGTTTGCACATTTGACAGGTAAGTTTGGGGAAAATGCATACTTTAATGTATCCATGGAGTCCGTGAGGTACCTTCCTATTCCCCTTATCTGAGGGCCTCATTTTCCTAAAAAGACTTGGGATTATCTGGGAGGTCACTTCCCTAATATGAGGCAATGCTTTTTCCCTCCTTATAGTTCTCTCTTTTTGATTCTCTAATTATTTGGTCTTAATCATAAAAGTTTCTTATTATGAAATTATTTGCTTATATCAGCTGGCATTAATTGTTTTCTACTATCTAGCTCCAATTCACTTTCTCTACTTTATGCTGAAGATGTCTTTGGCTTTCAGAGAGATTTACATTTTTCAGAGTGCTTTCAAACATAAATGTATATAAATATATGTGAGAATTTCTCATTAACCTTCACATTGACAGTGTGAAATAGGTAGAGCAAGTTTTACAAATGTGAAAATTGAGTCAGAGAAGTTATGTAACTGCTAAGTCGCCTAGCCGATGAATGGATATGTTCATGCTGAAATTTGAGTGTAAGGATTCAGAACACTGTGTTCTTCCATCATCTTCTACCAGCATGATCTCATCATTATATGGTCTTGCTGTGTCCCCATCCTAATCTGATCTTGGATTATAACTCCCACAATTCCATGTGTCATGGGAAGAACCTGGTGGGAGGTGATTAAATGATGGGGGCGGGTCTTTCCCATGTTGTTCTCATGATAGTGAATAAGTCTTACAAGGTCTAATGGTTTTAAAAATGGGGCTTTCTCTCCACAAGCTCTCTTCTCTTATCTGCTGCCATGTGAAATGTGCCTTTCACCTTCCACCATGATTGTAAGGCCTCCCCAGCCACAGGGAACTGTAAGGCCAATAAACCTCTTTCTTTCACAAATTGCCCAGTCTCAGGTATGTCTTTATCAGCAGCATGAAAAATGGACTAATACAGTACTACTGGTACTAACTACTGGTACTAAATTGGTACCAGTAGACTGGGGTGCTGCCGAAAAGATACTGAAAAATGTGGAAGCAACTTTGGAACTGGGTAACAGGCAGAGGGTGGGACAGTTTGGAGGTCTCAGAAGAAGACAGGAAAATGTGGGAAAGTTTGGAACTCCCTAGAGACTTGTTGGATGGCTTTGACCAAAATGCTAATAATGATATGGACCATACAATCCAGGCTGAGGAGATGATGAACTTGTTGGGAACTGGAGTAAGGTGACTCTTGCTATGTTTTAGCAAAGAAACTGCTGGTATTTTGCCCTTGCCCAGAGATTTGTGGAACTTTGAATGTAAGAGAGATTTAGGGTATCTGGCAGAAGAAATTTTTAAGCAGAAAAGCATTCAAGAGGTGGCTTGGGTGCTGTTAAAGGCATTCAGTTTTATAAGGGAAGCAGAGTGTAACAGTTTGGAAAATTTGCAGCCTGACAATGCAATAGAAAAGAAAATCCCATTTGCTGAGGAGAAATTCTAGCCAGCTACAGAAATTTGCATAAGTAATGAGGAGCCAAATGTTAACCCCCAAGACAATGGGGAAAATGTCTCCAGAGCATGTCAGAGGTTTTTATGGCAGCCCCCCCCATCACAGTTCCAGATGCTTAGAAGAAAAAAGTGATTTTGTGGGCAGGGCTCAGGTTCCCCATGCTGGGTGCAGTCTAGGGACTTGATGCCCTGTGTCCCAGCCACTCCAGCCTGGGCTGAAAGGGGCCAAGGCACAGCTTGGGCTGTGGCTTCAGAGGGT
The DNA here is from genome assembly GCF_009828535.3 of Hylobates moloch. NCBI lineage: Eukaryota > Metazoa > Chordata > Mammalia > Primates > Hylobatidae > Hylobates > Hylobates moloch. The sequence continues at coordinate 3,142,344 of NW_026652301.1, read as the reverse complement.
GCAAGCCTCAAGCCTTGGCAGCTTCCACATGGTATTTTGTTGAGCCTGCAAGTGCACGGAAGTCAAGAATTGAGGTTTGAGAACCTCTGCCTGGATTTCAGAAGATATATGAAAATGCCTGGATGAACAGGTAGAAGTTTGCTATAGGGACAGGGTCCTCATGGAGAACCTCTGCTAGGGCAATGCAGAAGGGAAATGTCGGATGGGAGCCCCCATGCAGAGTCACTACTGTGGCACTGCCTAGTGGAGCTGTGAGAAGAGGGCCACTGTCCTCCAGATCCCAGAATGATAGATCCACTGACAGCTTGCACTGTGCACCTGGAAAATCCATAGATACTCAATTCCAGCCCATGAAAACAGCCAGGAGGGAGGCTGTACCCTGCAAAGCCACAGGAGTGGAGCTGCCCAAGACCATGGGAACCCCTGTCTTGCATCAGCGTGATCTGGATGAGAGACATGGAGTCAAAGGAGATCATTTTGGAGCTTTAAGATTTGACTGCCCTGCTCGATTTCCGGCTTGCATGGGGCCTGTAGCCCCTTCATTTTGGCCAATTTCTCCTATTTGGAATGGCTGTATTTTCCCAGTGCCTGTATCCCCATTGTGTCTAGGAAGTAGCTAACTTGCTTTTGATTTTACAGGCTCATAGGCAGAAGGGACTTGCCTTGTCTCAGAGGAGACTTTGGACTGTGGATTTCTGAGTTAATGCTGAAATGAGTTAAGACTTCAGGCGACTACTGGGAGGGCACGATTGGTTTTGAAATGTGAAGACATGAGATTTGGGAGGGGCCAGGGGCAGAATGACATGGTTTTGCTGTGTCCCCACCCAAATCTCATCTTGAACTGTAGCTCCTGCTGTTCCCACATGTCGTGGGAGGAACCTGGTGGAAGGTAATTGAATCATGGGGGTGGGTCTTTCCCATGCTGTTCTCATATAGTGAATGAGTCTTATGGGATCTGACAGTTTTAAAAATGGGAGTTTCCCTGCACAAGCTCTCTTCTCTTGTGTGCCGCCATGTGAGATGTGACTTTCACCTTCCATCATGACTGTGAGGCCTCTCCAGCCACACAGAACTGTTAAGTCCAATAAACCTCCTTCTTTTTTACATTGCCCAGTCTCAGATATATCTTTATCAGCAGCACGAAAATGTACTAATACACCCTACTATCCCACAGATGGCATGTGGCTTCCCATCTGTTTGTGCTCACCTAGCTCCTTCTCTCAATGAATCAGAAGACCCACTTTCCAAGGCTCCATTCAAGTCTCCCTCCTTCCTAAAAGCTGTTCCTGACAAAACCAGTCTAGAGTTATTTTCTGTAAATGCTTGTTATTTATGGCATTTATTTTGTATTTTCTCATAGGCTGTTTTGTATGGTTATTTAACTATGCCAAACTAGATGTTTAGAGATAAGGAATCAAACTGAAATGAAACCAGGCAAGAAGCACCTAGTTACTGACCTTTATTAGGGGTCTTAGGAATTGCAATTTGGGAGACATAAACTCAATATGAAATTGAATTGTGTTCCTAAAGGAGGAAGGAGAGAGAAGGGTTTTAAAGAAGAAAGAAGGTAAAAGTTTAAAACATTACAAAAGTTGCTTTTCAAAAATCATGATTGGCTAGGGCACTGTAAAGTACATGAGTCCATACACAGCTGGCTGCAAGAGTGGTTGGCTAAATTCAGCAATGTTCCAGGGTGCTGTGGTCTTTGTGATTTGGACCAGTTCTAAAGTTCACAAGAAGTTCCAGGTACAGCTGTCTGTGAATGTGCAGAAGTTTCTCAACAAAATGGCTCCAGGCTCCATTTTAGATGTTCTCAATCATAGCATAGCCATTTCGGAGATAAGATTTTATGGGGAAAAAAAAGTAGGATTTGGAGCCATCTGGGTTTGGGTTCAAATCCTGACTGTTACCTACCAACTTTCACGACCATGGGTCCCTGCTAACTGATTTGTAAAGTGGGGATTTATTCAGAAAAACATTTACTGAATGTATACTGTATCCCAGGTGTGCACACAAATAAACAAGACACACAAAGACTGTGAGAGAGATAGGCAAGTAAAACAGATTGTCAAGAGTTGCAAGCAATATTAAATGATTTTAAAAATAAAAACAGTTGATAACATAGCCACAGAAGAAAGAATCCACATTAGAGAAGGTGGTTGTAGAAGGCCTCTCTTTGAGGAAGATGATACTTTACCTGAGACCTGACTGACGTGTAAAGCTAGCCTTGCAAAGATGTGATGAGGAGTTGTTCATGCAGGACAACATAAGGCTTGAGATAGCCTGGTTTATTAGAGGAATAGAGAGAAGGCCAGTATGGGTGGTTGCTGAAGAAGGAGGCAGCATATCATGTGGGAATTTTAAGCAGTAATTAAGAGTTTGGGTTTTATTCTAGTTGCAATAAGAAGTCAATGAGAAGAGTAACAAGGCTCTCTTGCTGTTGGGGGTGATGAATGGATTAACACAGAAAAGCACGTGATACAATGCTTGATAGTTAACACTTTAACTGTTTTTTTTTTCTTTTTTTTTAATTATTATACTTTAGGTTTTAGGGTACATGTGCACAATGTGCAGGTTTGTTACATATGTATCCATGTGCCGTGTTGGTTTGCTGCACCCATTAACTCGTCATTTAGCATTAGGTATATCTCCTAATGCTGTCCCTCCCCCCTCCCCCCAATCCACAACAGTCCCTGGAGTGTGATGTTCCCCTTCCTGTGTCCATGAGTTCTCATTTTTCAATTCCCACCTATAAGTGAGAACATGAGGTGCTTGGTTTTTTATCCTTGCGATAGTTTACTGAGAATGATGGTTTCCAGTTTCATCCATGTCCCTACAAAGGACATGAACTCATCATTTTTTATGGCTGCATAGTATTCCATGGTGTATATGTGCCACATTTTCTTAATCCAGTCTATCGTTGCTGGACATTTGGGTTGGTTCCAACTCTTTGCTATTGTGAATAGTGCCGCAACAAACATACGTGTGCATGTGTCTTCATAGCAGCATGATTTATAGTCCTTTGGGTATATACCCAGTAATGGGATGGCTGGGTCAAATGCTATTTCTAGTTCTAGATCCCTGAGGAATCCCCACACTGTCTTCCACAATGGTTGAACTAGTTTACAGTCCCACCAACAGTGTAAAAGTGTTCCTATTTCTCCACATCCTCTCCAGCACCTGTTGTTTCCTGACTTTTTAATGATGGCCATTCTAACTGGTATGAGATGGTATCTCATTGTGGTTTTGATTTGCATTTCTCTGATGCCCAGTGATGATGAGCATTTTTTCATGTGTTTTTTGGCTGCATAAATGTCTTCTTTTGAGAAGTGTCTGTTCATGTCCTTCGCCCACTTTTTGATGGGGTTGTTTGTTTTTTTCTTGTAAATTTGTTTGAGTTCATTGCAGATTCTGGATTAGCCCTTTGTCAGATGAGTAGGTTGCAAAATTTTTCTCCCATTCTGTAGGTTGCCTGTTCACTCTGATGGTAGTTTCTTTTGCTGTTCAGAAGCTCTTTAGTTTAATTAGATCCCATTTGTCAATTTTGGCTTTTGTTGCCATTGCTTTTGGTGTTTTAGACATGAAGTCCTTGCCCATGCCTATGTCCTGAATGGTATTGCCTAGGCTTTCTTCTAGGGTTTTTATGGTTTTCGGTCTAACATGTAAGTCTTTAATCCATCTTGAATTAATTTTTGTATAAGGTGTAAGGAAGGGATCCAGTTTCAGCTTTCTATATATGACTAGCCAGTTTTCCCATCACCATTTATTATATAGGGAATCCTTTCCCCGTTGCTTGTTTTTGTCAGGTTTGTCAAAGATCAGATAGTTGTAGATATGCGGCATTATTTCTGAGGGCTCTGTTCTGTTCCATTGATCTATGTCTCTGTTGTGGTACCAGTACCATGCTGTTTTGGTGACTGTAGCCTTGTAGTATAGTTTGAAGTCAGGTAGCGTGATGCCTCCAGCTTTGTTCTTTTGGCTTAGGATTGACTTGGCAATGCAGGCTCTTTTTTGGTTCCATATGAACTTTAAAGTAGTTTTTTCCAATTCTGTGAAGAAAGTCATTGGTAGCTTGATGGGGATGGCATTGAATCTATAAATTACCTTGGGCAGTATGGCCATTTTCACGATATTGATTCTTCCAACCCATGAGCATGGAATGTTCTTCCATTTGTTTATATCCTCTTTTATTTCACTGAGCAGTAGTTTGTAGTTCTCCTTGAAGAGGTGCTTCACATCCCTTGTAAGTTGGATTCCTGGGCCAGAACTTCCAGCACTATGTTGAATAGGAGTGGTGAGAGAGGGCATCCCTATCTTGTGCCAGTTTTCAAAGGGAATGCTTCTAGTTTTTGCCCATTCAGTATGATATTGGCTGTGGGTTTGTCATAGATAGCTCGTATTATTTCAAGATATGTCCCATCAATACCTAATTTATTGAGAGTTTTTAGCATGAAGCGTTGTTGAATTTTGTCAAAGGCCTTTTCTACATCTATTGAGATAATCATGTGGTTTTTGTCCTTGGTTCTGTTTATATGCTGGATTACATTTATTGATTTGCATATGTCGAACCAGCCTTGCATCCCAGGGATGAGGCCCACTTGATCATGGTGTATAAGCTTTTTGATGTGCTGCTGGATTCGGTTTGCCAGTATTTTATTGAGGATTTTTGCATCAGTGTTCATCAAGGATATTGGTCTGAAATTCTCTTTTTTGGTTATGTATCTGCCAGGCTTTGGTATCAGGACGATGCTGGCTTCATAAAATGTGTTAGGGAGGATTCCCACTTTTTCTTTCAATTGGAATAGTTTCAGAAGGAATGGTACCAGTTCCTCCTTGTACCTCTGGCAGAATTCGGCTGTGAATCCATCAGGTCCTGGACTCTTTTTGGTTGGTAAGCTATTGATTATTGCCACAATTTCAGAGCCTGTTATTGGTCTATTCAGAGATTCAACTTCTTCCTGGTTTAGTCTTGGGAGGGTGTATTTGTCGCGGAATTTATCCATTTCTTCTAGATTTTCTAGTTTATTTGTGTAGAGGTGTTTGTAGTATTCTCTGATGGTAGGTTGTATTTCTGTGGGATCGGTGGTGATATCTGCTTTTTCATTTTTTGTTGCGTCTATTTGATTCTTCTCTCTTTTCTTCTTTATTAGTCTTGCTAGCAGTCTATCAATTTTGTTGATCTTTTCAAAAAACCACCTCCTGGATTCATTAAATTTTTGAAGGGTTTTTTGTGTGTCTATTTCCTTCAGTTCTGCTCTGATTTTAGTTATTTCTAGCCTTCTGCTAGCTTTTGAATGTGTTTGCTCTTGCTTTTCTAGATCTTTTAATTGTGATGTTAGGGTGTCAATTTTGGATCTTTCCTGCTTTCTCTTGTGGGCATTTAGTGCTATAAATTTCCCTCTACACACTGCTTTGAATGTGTCCCAGAGATTCTGGTATGTTGTGTCTTTGTTCTCATTGGTTTCAAAGAACATCTTTATTTCTGCCTTCATTTCATTATGTACCCAGTAGTCATTCAGGAGCAGGTTGTTCAGTTTCCATGTAGTTGAGTGGTTATCAATGTACAAAAATCACAAGCATTCTTATACACCAATCACAGACAAACAGAGAGCCAAATCATGAGTGAACTCCCATTGACAATTGCTTCAAAGAGAATAAAATACCTAGAAATCCAACTCACTTTAACTGTTTAACATATTTTTATTCTGCTTTCATAGTGTTTTATTATTAAAACTACACCATTAACTTCTCAAATATAGGGCCTATATATCATGCTATTGCATGCACAATGTGGTAGTCTATGACACACATAACTTGATCAGACTTGTTAGATGTGAGTGTTACCCCAGTGCGCCACTAGGCAACAGCTTTTTCCATGCAGATGACTTGCACTGTTCTGAGTAATTCAGCTAAGCTGCCTGATTCTGCCCATTTAACATCATCTCATACACATGAGACTATCTGATGAGTCTGTAATAACAACTTGCACACAGTGGAGTGTGTAAGCATGCATAATTCTCAGCTTGATCTATATTTAATTACCATTCTGGAATAACATTCACTTTTGTATGATTATCTAAAAAAAAAAAAAAAAGAACAACACAAGTATAAGGAATGAAGCATTTACTTAGCATTTTGGAAAGGGACTATCTTCAGAAAAGTTTTTTTTTTCTTTTTATTTGCCACACCATCTGCTTTTGAGATAAGCAGAACTGGTGAGTTCTTTATTGAGATACATACTGTTACTTAGACTTTGAAGGTTTATTTCTTCTTAGAAATGCCAAGTGTTTAGATTTTTCTGTGCTTTAGAGCATGTATTCTTTATCTCTCTGATAGAATAGAGATCAAGATAGAGACCCCTCTATCTGGGCTCCCTTGGTAAAGGTTTCTTCCTGAATGGAAGTTTCCCAAGAGGTATTTGTCACTGTTTCTATGCATAAGAAGTAGGAAGATTTTTATATTTTTCTTTTGTATGTTCACATGCAGATCACTCACTCAGGGACATGCACTGATTTTTAAATTGTCTGCTGTTTGGAATTAGAGATGCCTCTTGGGTTTTATGCAACTTCAAATCTGAGCCAATTCAGCTCCCCCTTGAATTGGTGGCCCTTTTTATTGTTTATTCTCATTTTCTTCATAGAAGGTCACCTTCAAATGATTAATAGGTGCACTAGCTTGAGCGTCAACACACATTTAAAAACATTTGTTTGATTTTCAGCCATCTAGCTCACTTTGGAAACAATCAATAGACAGGGTAAAACTTTAATAAGTTAAAGGCAACCCAGTATTTTATATTATTCTGTTTTCCTCCTCTTAAGTCTTCAAGCTCCATATTTCCTTTCAACAAAAACATCAAATAAAGTCCAATAGTAAGAGAGCAGCAAAGAAACTAAATTAAAAGTACTCTTATTCCTTTGATATACTCAGTCTTCAATTTAAGTGTGATTTAACTTAACTTTTGTCTTCTAACTGCAATGGAAAATTCCTGGGGGAACAGATCATGGCATGTCCTCGTGTTTCCTCTACACTGCCAAGAAACCCATCGTAGATTGAATAGACACTCAACAAACACATAGTAAATTCAGTAGAATATTTTGAGACACTAGATTTGCATTGTTATTTGATGACTCCCTGTTGCAACTTAAAGCTTCATGATATTCCACTTGTGACAGTAATCAAACTATATTTAACTTCTGAGTCCTTGAATTTGGCATGCTGCAAGGATAGAGCACTAATAAGGCCTTATCTTATGCTGAGTACACTGCTGCATTTATGCTGTATAATTCAGGACCTCCAGAAGAAAGTATATGTAATCCTTATTTTAAAGATTGAAGACTTCAAAAGTGAGAATGCAAATGAGGATAGCTTCATTTCGTTCCTCTTAAATCTGTGTAGTGCAGTAACGGCGTTTTTTGAAGCCTTTTACTGAAGGTCACTCAGTGTGAGGCTAGTGATGTTTTGATGTCTAGAGCACTGACAGTATTTCTCTCCAAATTTTTGCAACAAAGCCTATAAGTGACAGTGAAACAAATTATACTTTTCAGAGAAAAGGTTTCATGAAAATAAAAATATGATTCATTTCTCTCAGATGTATTGTGATAGATTTTGACAAACCATTAGTCTGTATCTTTTTCTCAGAAGAATGGGTGAGTTCATGGCTGTTTGGGGAGAGGTTCTTTGGGCCACCAGTCCTCAATCCTTGCTTAATTCTTTGCACACTGAGAAACACTGTGTGGACATGATTTCTTGCCCTAAACCTTGAACTGAGCCATGTACTCCTCCCAAATCAGCTTCCCTTAATACAGTTTTGGATCTACATGCACGAACTCCTCCTACACAATTACTATATTTGTTGACACATGTGTTGAAATTGAAAAGGGAGAGGTAGATGATGTATATTTAACATTTTGACCTGTGGACTCTGATGCGTAATTTTTCTACATCGAGAATTTGGAAAAGATGATCTCATTTATTAAAAACAGTTATGCTGTTAGGAGGATTTTTTTAGATTTCAGAATAGAATAGTAATGGTTGTTTAGAATCTATTAAATAGGCAAAAAACTTTAAATAATCAATACTCGAAGTTACAAAGAGTTTGAAGATGGTTTTCTTGTATGTTGATGGTATTATTGCTTTTCTAATAATTGGAAATCATACTGGGATATGTTCTAAAATTAAAAACGTGTATAATCTTTTCCCAGGAATTCCATTTTCTGAGGAAATAACTGAAATTATGGAGAAAACTATAAGCATGTGCAATGGCAAAACCAAACCAAATCAAAATCCAAATAAATAATAGTTGTAGAATGATTATGAAAATTAAGATGCTTTCACTCAGTTGTACATTATGAGGCCTTCAAAGTCATGGTAAATTGGTATCATAAACATGGTAAAACTGTTTATTGTGCAATAGTAAGTAAAAGCAGGCTGATTTTCAAATTGTATTATTCTAATATTATAAGCATCAGACTGGATAGAAAGGAATGTATTAAAATTATCATATTAGTTGTGTTGGGTGATGGGGTTATTCATTTATTCATCCAACAAATAGACTATATAAACTACATATATTTTCATTCAATTCTTGTAAGAGCTCTGCAAATTTGCATTGCTATCCCCATTTTAAGGATTAAAAATACACAAATAATAAGAAATTTAGATTAGATGTTTAGTGTTCAAGTTTGTTGTTCAGTGATCATTCCAATACTGTGGATATAAGGTTTATCAGTGGCTTACCTAAGTTCTAAAGGACATGAAAATTCTTTCAAACAACCCAGAAAATCTACACTTTCAGATACTAAGATTATAGTTTGGGTCAAAAATCTGATTGAGACAATTGCTATTTGAGAGAGAAAACTGAGTAACCTCTTTCAAACCTACAGATTTAAAAAGTAATTGCTGTTTGACTTTAGGTATGTTATTTTGTTTCTCTATAGTTCAATTTCCTCATCTTAAAATGCTGATAAGAATCACAGGGCTGTTTTGAGGATTAAGTGCATACACACATACACACACACACACACAGGCACACACATATATACACATATACTATACATGTACTATGTAGTACATATGTAATATTTGTAAATATAGACTTTATATATAAAATATTATATATGTATGGTCTCACACTAGAGCAGTGCTTGATACATAGTATGTTCTCAACATGTGGCAGCTAGTGTTGCAATTCTGTTGCTCTAGTTGTAGCTTTACTTTATAGTATGCTATGCACTACCATTCTTTATTCAATATTTCTTGATTAAATTATCCGCTTATTCCTCAAATTAACTTCAGTCCTAACTGCCAAATTTCATTTTAAAAACTGAGAATTAAGCTATGGAGTTGTTAAAATACTGTTTTAACAACTCTATACCTTAATTACATAAATATATAATTTTTTAATACCGTCTTCCCATTCATATAGGTCTGGCATATTTTTGGTGTTTATTTCTAGGAGTTACAAATTTGCTACTCCAATTGTGAAGTGGAGATTCTTCATAGTATTTTACATTGATTTATTAGAAAAGCTATTGATTTTGATTGGATATTCTTGTATCTGGTCACCATTATGTGCTTTCATTTCAGTTCTAGTTGGTTTTTGAGATTATTTTCTTGTATTAATAAATAGACAAGTGGTCTGCAAAATGACATTGATTTTCCTTTGATATTTAATGATTGATCTCTCTTCCTGTCTTACTGTATTGGCTATGTACAATTCTTTGTAATTACATTCATAGTAGATATATTTGTTTCATTTAAAATATTTTCTGCCCAGGCTGGAGTGCAATGGCGCAATCTTGGCTCAATGCAACCTCTGCCTCCTGGGCTCAAGTGATTCTCTTCCCTCAGCTTCCCAGGTAGCTGGGATTAAAAGCATATGCCATGATGCTTGGCTAATTTTTGTGTTTTTAATAATAGTAGAGACAGGGTTTAGCTATGTTGGCCAGGCTGGTCTTGAACTCCTGGCCTCAAGTGATCTGCCCACCTTGACCTCCCAAAGTGTTGGGATTACAGGCATGAACCATTGCACGTGGCCCCCATTCATCAATTTAAGAGAGATATTTATTTATTTTTTAATTCAGTGTAAAATTTACAACTAAGGAATTAGCCTTGAATTTTATCAAAGACTTTTTCCTCACTTCCAAATGATCATATCAGTAAACAGTTACAACACTGAATCATATTAATACATTTTTAACACTAAATGATCGTTATATTTCTAGAATAAACCCTATTTGGTAATTGAATAATATTCTCTCAATATCCTTCTATATTTGCTTTGCTCATATATTGTACTTAGGATTTTTACATGTGTTTTTCATAAGAGATAAAATCCACAGTGAATTGAGTGTGTATGTGTGTATATATTATATTTTTCCAGGTTTGTTATCAGTTTCACATGCTTTTATAGAATCAAAGAATGTATTAACTTTCATTTCTTACCATTGGTTGAAGATTGTAGCTTTGATAAAATTTACCAGTTAAGTCATCTGATTTCAGTACATTTTGTGGAGAGAGAAGTCTTTTACATTTTTCAATTTTTTTCTACCCATAGTGATCTGTGGTCACTAATCTATGAAAAATTTCCAACTTTTGTTTTGTCAATGTGAAAATTTACATTATTTTTTGTACCATATAGAATTTCTTATTTTGGCATAAAATTTTATCTAATATTTAAGCACTTTACTATCTTTACCATAATATTTCTTACCACCCCCACTCCCATTTTTATTTCCAGTGTGGTTTACTTGCATTTGCTTTTTATTTCCTTGAGTAAATCTGGAAGAAGTTTGACAATATTTTTAATTTTTTAAAGTCTTCTATTAGTTTTATTTTTGGTGTGTTTATTTTAATATGTTTTTATTTTATTCTATGAATTTCTGTGTTTTTGTTTATAAATTTCTCTTTCAATTTTCCTTGGATTTATTTTGTTTTTGTTGTCTTTTTTTTAGTTTCTTGAGTTTTATGCTTATCTATTAATATTTTGATAATGCTGAATTTGGATCAAAAATTATATTTATTGTATTCTCTTCTATATTTCAATGAGGAATATAAAATATTTATCCTTCTATATAATTCTTTTTGCTCTAAACACACTTTGTTATTAATATATGGCTATTACTCCCTTTTTAAAATTGTTGTTGCTGGTATTCATCCAGTGGATACATCTAACTCTTCATTTCTTACCTTTCTGTAACATTTCATTTTTTATTGACCTATTTGTTTATTTATTTTATAACTTGCATATAGCTGGATGTTTGTTAAACCAATGAAGAAGTTTCTGTTTAATAGGAACATCTAATTTATTTGTTTTTCTTGTGATCACGTCTATATTTTATTTTCTTTTTTGCACTTTCATTTTATGACTTCTTTTTTTTGTTTATTTTTACTTATTTTAAGGTCAAACTGATTATGTTTCACTTATTATCTACTACAAAATAGTTTAGGTATTCTTTTATTACAATTCTGCTAATGTATATATTTGTATAAACATAGTTAGTTTTCCTATCAGTTTCAAAGCTCAATATCTATAGCCTCTATAAGACCCCCCTCATTTGCACATGTACAATAGAGCTTTAACATATTTATTTTCCTTTCCCTTTGCTCTCTTCAGGATTTTGTTAAAAATCAAGAATTTAAGTTCTTGATTGTCATTCTTTAACATTATAGATGTTTTACTTTATGACTATTATTTTAACATGTAACCACTTATAAACAATTATTTATTCAGCTTTGTATACATATTACACAACTTGCTTACCACTATTACTTAATACTCTGTCTCCTTTTGTTTTGAATCATTTTTGATTTTGCTGCAATGTAGCATAAAGAATTTTTTTCAAAAAAGATGCACGAGTAGCAAACTGTATGTCTTTATATATCTGACATACATTTATTTATTTATTTTTTATTCTTTTTTTCTTCTTTTCTTTTTCTTTTTTTTTTTTTTTTGAGATGGAGTCTCGCTCTGTTGCCCAGGCTGGAGTGCAGTGGTGCGATCTCGGCTCACTGCAAGCTCCCCCTCCTGGGTTCACGCCATTCTCCTGCCTCAGCCTCCTGCGTGGCTGGGACTACAGGCGCCCACCACGACGGCTGGCTAATTTTTTGTATTTTTAGTAGAGACAGGGTTTCACCGTGTTAGCCAGGATGGTCTCGATCTCCTGACCTCCTGATCCACCCATCTCGGCCTCCCAAAGTGCTGGGATTACAGGCGTGAACCACCGCACCCGGCCTATTTATTTTTTATTATACTTTAAGTTCTAGGGTACATGTGCACAATGTGCAGGGTTGTTACATATGTATACATGTGCCATGTTGGTGTGCTGCACCCACCCATTAACTCGTCATTTACATTAGGGATATCTCCTAATGCTATCCCTCCCCCATCCCCCCACCCTGCAACAGGCCTCTGCATGTGATGTTCCCTTTCCTGTGTCCAGGTGTTCTCATTGTTCAATTCCCACCTATGAGTGAGAACATGAGGTGTTTGGTTTTTTGTCCCTGCGATAGTTTGCTGAGAATGATGCTTTTTGGCTTCATCCATGTCCCTACAAATGACATGAACTCATCTTTTTTTATGGCTGCATAGTATTCCATGGTGTATATGTGCCACATTTTCTTAATCCAGTCTATCATTGATGGACATCTGGGTTGGTTCCAAGTCTTTGCTATTGTGAATAGTGCCACAATAAACATACATGTGCATGTGTCTTTATAGCAGCATGATTTATAATCCTTTGGGTATATACCCAGTAGTGGGATGGCTGGGTCAAATGGTATTTCTAGTTCTAGATCCTTGAGGAATTGCCACACTGTCTTCCACAATTGTTGAATTAGTTTACAGTCCCACCAACAGTGTAAAAGTGTTCCTATTTCTCCACATCCTCTCCAGCATCTGTTGTTTCCTGACCTTTTAATGATTGCCATTTTAACTGGTGTGAGATGGTATCTCATTGTGGTTTTGATTTGCATTTCTCTGATGGCCACTGATGACGAGCATTTTTTCATGTGTCTGTTGGCTGCATAAATATCTTCTTTTGAGAAGTGTCTGTTCATATCCTTTGCCCACTTTTTGATGGGGTTGTTTGTTTTTTTCTTGTAAATTTGTTTGAGTTCTTTGTAGATTCTGGATATTAGCCCTTTGTCAGATGAGTAGATTACAAAAATTTTCTCCCATTCTGGAGGTTGCCTGTTCACTCTGATGGTAGTTTATTTGGCTGTGCAGAAGCTCTTATTTTAATTAGATCCCATTTGTCAATTTTGGCTTTTGTTGCCATTGCTTTTGTGTTTTAGATATGAAGTCCTTGCCCATGCCTATGTCCTGAATGGTATCGCCTAGGTTTTGTTCTAGGGTTTTTATGGTTTTAGGTCTAACATGTAAGTCTTTAATCCATCTTGAATTAATTTTTGTATAAGGTGTAAGGAAGGGATCCAGTTTCAGCTTTCTATATATGGCTAGCCAGTTTTGCCAGCACCATTTATTAAATAGGGAATCCTTTCTGCATTTCTTGTTTTTGTCAGGTTTGTCAACAATCAGATGGTTGTAGATGTGTGGTATTGTTTATGAGGCCTCAGTTCTGTTCCATTGGTCTATATCTCTGTTCTGGTACCAGTACCATGCTGTTTTGGCTACTGTAGCCTTGTAGTATAGTTTGAAGTCAGGTAGCATGATGCCTCCAGCTTTGTTCTTTTGGCTTAGGATTGTCTTGGCAATGCGGGCTCCTTTTTGGTTCCATATGAACTTTAAAGTAGTTTTTTCCAATTCTGTGAAGAAAGTCATTGGTAGCATGAAGGGGGTGGCATTGAATCTATTAATTACCTTGGGCAGTATGGCCATTTTCACAATATTGATTCTTCCTATCCATGAGCATGGAGTGTTCTTCGATTTGTTTGTGTCCTCTTTTATTTCATTGAGCAGTGGTTTGTAGTTCTCCTTGAAGAGGTCCTTCATAGCCCTTGTAATGTGGATTCTTAGGTATTTTATTCTCTTTGAAGCAATTGTGAATGAGAGTTCACTCATGATTTGGCTCTCTCTTTGTCTATTATTGGTGTATAAGAATGCTTGCGATTTTTGCACATTGATTTTGTATCCTGAGACTTTGCTGAAGTTGCTTATCAGCTTAAGGAGATTTTGGGCTGAGACGATGGAGTTTTCTAGATATACAATCATGTCATCGGCAAACAGGGACAATTTGACTTCCTCTTTTCCGAATTGAATACCCTTTATTTATTTCTCCTGCCTGATTGCCCTGGCCAGAACTTCCAACACTATGTTGAATAGGAGTAGTGAGAGAGGGCGTCCCTGTCTTGTGCCAGTTTTCAAAGGGAATGCTTCCAGTTTTTGCCCATTCAGTATGATATTGGCTGTGGGTTTGTCATAAATAGTTCTTATTATTTTGAGATACGTCCCATCAATACCTAATTTATTGAGAGTTTTTAGCATAAAGGGCTGTTGAATTTTGTCAAAGGCCTTTTCTGCATCTATTGAGATAATCATGTGGTTTTTGTCTTTGGTTCTGTTTATATGCTGGATTACATTTATTGATTTACGTATGTTGAACCAGCCTTGCATCCCAGGCATGAATCCCACTTGATCATGGTGGATAAGCTTTTTGATGTGCTGCTGGATTCAGTTTGCCAGTATTTTATTGAGGATTTTTGCATCAATGTTCATCAGGGATATTGGTCTAAAATTCTCTTTTTTTGTTTTGTCTCTGCCAGGCTTTGGTATCAGTATGATACTGGCCTCATAAAATGAGTTAGGGAGGATTCCCTCTTTTTCTATTGATTGGAATAATTTCAGAAGGAATGGTACCAGCTCTTCCTTGTACCTCTGGTAGAATTCGGCTGTGAATCCATCTGGTCCTGGACTTTTTTTGGTTGGTAAGCTATTAATTATTGCCACAATTTCAGAGCCCGTTATTGGTCTATTCAGAGATTCAACTTCTTCCTGGGTTAGTCTTGGGAGGGTGTATGTGTCCAGGAATTTATCAGTTTCTTCTGTGTTTTCTAGTTTATTTGCGTAGAGGTGTTTATAGTATTCTCTGATGGTAGTTTTTATTTCTGGGGGATCAGTGGTGATATCCACTTTATCATTTTTTATTGCGTCTATTTGATTCTTCTCTCTTTTCTTCTTTGTTAGTCTTGCTAGTGGTCTATCAATTTTGTTGATCCTTTCAAAAAGCAGCTTCTGGATTAATTGATTTTTTGAAGGGTTTTTTGTGTCTCTGTCTCCTTCAGTTCTGCTTTGATCTTAGTTATTTCTTGCTTTCCGCTAGGTTTTGAACGTGTTTGCTCTTGCTTCTCTAGTTCTTTTAATTGTGATGTTAGGGTGTCAATTTTAGATCTTTCCCGCTTTCTCTTGTGGGCATTTAGTGCTATAAATTTCCCTGTACACACTGCTTTAAATGTGTCCCAGAGATTCTGGTATGTTCTGTCTTTGTTCTCATTGGTTTCAAAGAACATCTTTATTTCTGTCTTCATTTCATTATGTACCCAGTAGACATTCAGGAGCAGGTTGTTCAGTTTCCATGTAGTTGAGCGGTTTCGAGTGAGTTTCTTAATCCTGAGTTCTAGTTTGATTGCACTGTGGTCTGAGAGACAGTTTGTTATAATTTCTGTTCTTTTACATTTGCTGAGGAGTGCTTTACTTCCAACTATGTGGTCAATTTTGGAATAAGTGCGATGTGGTGCTGAGAAGAATGTATATTCTGTTGATTTGGGGTGAAGAGTTCTGTAGATGTCTATTAGGTCTACTTGGTGCCGAGTTGAGTTCAATTCCTGGATATCTTTGTTAACTTTCTGTCTCATTGATCTGTCTAATGTTGACAGTGGGGTGTTAAATTCTCCCAGTATTATTGTGTGGGAGTCTAAGTCTCTTTGTAGGTCTCTAAGGACTTGGTTCCCACATCAAAAGAGACAAAGAAGGCCATAACAGTAAAGGGATACATTTATTTTTTAACTTAAATAATTTTTGTTTAGATAAAAATCTTTTTCCACCAGAATTTTCTAGTTGGTCTTTGCCCCCTTCTAGGCTCTTATTTTGGAGATTATACAATAATTCTGTTGCTAGTTTGATTTCAGCTCTTTTGTAGCATTTTTTTCTTCCTTGGCAAGATAATGTATGTTTCTCCTTATCTTTGGAGTTTTCAAATTTTATTAGGTGGTATCTAGATTGCATTCCACAAATTTGCCCCACCCCCGCTGCAACATTCCTATAAAAATTTTAGAAAGTGCTCACTCTCTGGAGATGTTAGTATTTCATTATTTCCAGTAAATTTTCTTTTATTAATTTCTTCATCATTTTCTACTTCTTACTTTTCTCTTGATAGGTGTTAGTTCCTTTGGTTCTCTCCTCTGTGACTGCTTTTCTCTTATTATTTAATGTTTTCATTCTGTTGCATTGAACACTGGAGAATATCTCAGCACAAACTTTCATTTCACAAATTAGCTTTAAGCCTGTATCATTCTGATATTTGGTATTCATTTTATTTTTATGTTTAAATTGTCTTATTTTTAATTGCTTCTTTTTAAGAGTAACCTCAATCATTTTTGTGGGTGTAATTCTTTTCAAACCTCTAAGAATTCTATTTAGTTTAAAGTTTTCTGTGATTTCTTTTTTTCTTTTCTTTCTTTTCTTTCTTTCTTTTTTTTTTTTTTTTTTGATGGAGTCTTGCTCTGTCTCCCAGGCTGGAGTGCAGTGGGGCAATCTCGGCTCACTGCAACCTTCACCTCCTGGGTTCAAGCTGTTCTCCTGCCTCAGGCTCCTGGGTAGCTGGGATTACAGGTGCACACCACCACATCCAGCTGATTTTTTTATTTTTAGCAGAGATGGGGTTTCACCATGTTGGCCAAGCTGGTCTCCAACCCCTGACCTCGTGATCTGCCCACCTCGGCCTCTCAAAGTGCTGGGATTACAGGTGTGAGCCACCGTGCCTGGCCTGTGATTTCTTTTATTAACTTTGTTTCCTCAGATATTAGTTCCTTGGTTTGGTCTAACACCAGTTTTCACATTGTTAAATTTTCTGAAACACGCTTGTATTTCTAATTGGAGGCTGAGATTGGTAAGCAGTGATGGTTAGAGATGATCTTCCCGGCGAAAGTGATTACAATTCTTTCAGAGAGTGAATTTATATTCTAATTTTAGAGCAGCTTTGTAGGAAGAAAGAATGCATGTTTGGACCAGGCAAACCTTCTTCTAGGTTACCCAGAGAGTTTGCTTGATGGATGCAGGGGCTGCCTCTTCACAAAGGGACCAGAAGTTATCTGGAGCATCACTGGAGTGCTCTTGCTCTTTTGCCCCAATAACATTTGTAAATTTTCTATGGTAGAGTCTCCATTTTATTTACTGAACTCTAAGCTAGAGGCTCATGATACAATCAGCAGTACAGCAATTCTGCAGCTCACCATCCAATACCCAACTGTGCCTCCAGTCCCTGCTGTCTTTGATGTTGGTGTTCTTCATGAATTCTGAGAGGAACATTCACTTTGTTAGTAGCCTCCCCTCATGTCTTTTCAATGCTACAGGTTCAGCGCTATTCGATTTTTACCATCAATCTGATCCCATCTGCCTCAGATCTTCTAGAAATTCTCCCACTGTTCTGGTCTCTGGCTGGCATCCTTCCCAGGTTTCTAGTGCTACCATGGATTCATCCTTATTTTTAAATCTCTGCTGTTATTTGAGTGGCATCATGGAAGCAGGCAAGATTGATACATATGCTCAGATATCCATCATGAAGCAGAAAAACTCTGTTTCGAGTTTTAGTAATAAAACTTGATTTCTTCTAAGGGATCAGCATAGTTGAGTTTACAAAACTCATAATTTTTCTTTTGATTTCAGCTTTGAATAACAGTTTCAGAAATATTAAGTGTTTTGTCACATGTTTGCACACGTATTTCTATATCTTCATAACTATGCAAATTCAATATTTTTCCATTTTACAGATGAAAAAATAAATACTTGGAAAGTTTTAATTAGTAAGTGATTTGAACAATGTAATTCTTTCCAAAATCTTATTTTCCAAAGGATAAATTGATTCAAATATAAAACACTGAAGACTTCATAGCATAACTTAAACTACTAAGTTTTATGGTTTTGTAATTTCAATCAAGACTAGTTCTATACAATAATTTAGTAATAATTTCTTCATTGCTGATTTCGAAGAGGACATTAAATGTTTGCACTGATTTTGGCAGAGATTGTCTCTAAATTCATTAAATATTTAGTTTTTCCAGACACATTATTCTATTGACCATTTTTCTTATCCTTTTCGAGACAATGATCACTACAATACATTAATAAATGTGTATGTGCTTACAACATTTATATCTGTATCACAGATATAAGATGATGTATTGGCAACAATAACAATTATCTTCATGATCTTAGTATCAACTATACCTATTTCTGTGGCGTAAGAATTGGTTATACTACAATATGGTACAACTATATACCTATATACTACAAAATTGGTATATATTACAATAAACATTTCTGAAAAACTAAACAAAACAGTTAAATGATAATATTCATCAATAGAAATAAAACAGAGCATTTTTATAACTTTAAATGTATGCTTATCTTTTTAACAACTCATCTGTGGTTATCTAAAACTTCAAGAATCCAGTGCAATGCACTACTGCAGGTTGACATTAATAACCACAGAGCTCTGGGAGAGAAATATTGCTTAGGTTTCTTGAAATATGAACATTTTTAAAATTCCAGTTCCTCATTTAAACTAGAGAAAACTGTTAGTGATGTGACTAAAAATTGTGTTAATTATGAAATGCTAATGACATCATGTGAGTTAAAAGGATTCTTTTAACAAGCTTTACCATTGGTGTTACTTGTTGTCACTCCAAATAGGTTTGAGATCAAGAATGACCCAGGCTAGTTTTTATATTTCTTTGGTAACTGCCATTTGCCAAATCATGGAATCTGGAATTAGGCTTGAAACTATTTGCACATTCTTTAAGAAAAAAAAAAAAAATGGAGTAGATGAAAGTATCTTTATCACTCCCAACAGCCACATAGTTAACTTTTTATTTTCAATTGATATTTCAACTGAAACAATTAAACATACACAGGAAACATATCTTAATTTAGTTATTAAATGTGCTATATGTTTTCCCTGCTTTCTTGTCATGTTCAGCCATTTTCAAAGCCCTTTGTGTGGGTATAGCTGGTATTTAGAACATAGGGATATTTTTTCCTCCTCCCTTCCTCCATTCCTTCCTTCACTCCTCTCTCTTTTCTTTCTTTCTCTGCCCCACCCCCCAACTTTCTCTCACCTTTTCCACCCTCGTGTACTTTCTCTCCCTCTACTTTCCTCCCATTATTTTTTATTTCTGGCTGTCATCATTTGATTCTTAGACTTAAGGTATAAATTATAAATTAAGAGTGTAGGTCTATATGCTAAGTATATTTGAGGCTAAGGTAATCATTTTGTGTTTATCACCTTTAGTAGCACTTCAAGCATCTAAACTCTTTTATTCTTCCCCCCTCCTTTTCTCCATTCTGAGTTGCTATTTATGTGAGTGCTTATGCTTGCATGTGTTTTTTTCTGATTCACTTACTCAGAATCCTTAGTAGTGGTCAATTATTTCTTCATTTTATCACCTGGTTCTTGAAGGAAGCAGCCTATTCTGAAAATGTTTAAAAGAAATGAAAATCAAAACATAACCTGAAAGTGAATTCGTGATATAATTTGACTGATCAGAGTACTATTTGTCTTATTTTCTTAAAGTTCAGATTGTTTTCTAATTACATTTTTGTTTTTAATCTGTTTTTTAAAATTCTGACGAAGTGATATATTTCTATTCATTTCTAGTTATAGCCAGAAACTAGAGAAAAATGATTTTCAGAGTCAAAAATTTCTGCTTTATATTTTTGTGGAGACCTTTACGGAGGCATCTTATGTCAACAAGGATCAAACATTGACCAAAATTGTGGAACAAATGGAATTAATCTTAATGAAGACTGAACTAAACACAAATATTCGAACCACCACTTGAAAAAATACATTCTTGACAATGAATGTTTATCTTTTATTTGTGATTATGAACATAGTTCATATTGACGACATAATATTCCAAAAATAGAGAAAAATATAAAAGAAACAAAGAGCAACCATAACCTCATCACCAAGAGATATTTACTACAACAATTGGATATATTGCTTTTCTATATATTTTTGGTGCACATATGTTTGTGTACAAGTATACACATATTTTGAAACTTGCTGTGTATATAGCCAAGCCTTTAAAAATTATTGATATAAATAGTTCAACTGGAAGCAAGCTAGTTTTCTAAAATCAGTAAACCAGACAGTCAAAATATTCTTTGAACTAAACAATTATTTCATTTTAAATCGATCTATTACAGATACATTTTTCAAATTCTTAAGTGTTCTTCTAAATAGAAGCTCTTTTTAAAAAAATTGTTATGAAATCTACTGTTGAAGAAAGTTTTAAATTTGCTCTGAAGAAACTATTTTAAATTTACTGCTGCCAAACTGTTCTAAGATCTCAAACTAATGCAATAACCCCTCTTATGGAAATAGAACTTAATAGCTGTAGTGTGTGATCCATTTCAGCTGAGCCTCTCAGGAGCAGGTGTGGATTCAAGGTTGTTAGGTATGATTTGGAGAGCCTTTTAAAATAAAAATATATAAAATTATATTACACTAGGTGAAGGTAATAAAAAAATATTTCCGCAAGTACGTTGCTAGGGCCCCTCTCAGTGTCTTGAAAAGAGCCCATGTAAGTGAGCAGTCCTGAAGCTTAGAGCTTTCTTCATATTAGATTTGCCTTGACTCAGGAGTTAACATTAGTTTTCATTTCAAAAGCATAGTTACATTTTACAAATTACATTACTGAAAATGGATTTATAGTTTCCATGGAAAGAAATGGTGAAGGCATGGCGGGGAGAGCCAGGGGCTACACTGAACATCCTGCAGCCAAGAGTAAGAGAGGGGTTATGTACCTGAAGTTTCACGTAATGGCCTCATCAGTGACATATTAATAGAGAAGGATTGGCAAATGTTCAGAAATCAGAAAAGGCAGTATAAGCTGGTAGTCAAATGAGGGGGAAAATCTGAAGCAGAATTAGAAATGCCCATCTCAGGATTTCAGAAAGTAATCAGAAAGGCCTTTCCCAGGGAAATGCAGGTGATATTGTTCATGGCTGGTGCTCACTCCTGAGGTTTGATAGGTGGGAGGTCCACTTGGGCTCAAAGGATCAGAGATGGGGTGCAATAGACCTACAATGTAACAATGAACCAGAAATATTCTCAATTTAGCTGGGCATTCTTGAGTGAGACAACTTTCCAAATTCCAAATTGCTGAAGAAGCAAAATTTGAAATCAGAAAATCTGGGTCTTGAATCTCCTGCTAACTCTTAGGAGCTGTGTAATCTTCAGCAAGATTTCAATTTCCCCAAGGTTCAGTTTCCTTATTTGTAAAATAATGATATTAAGTATTTTTCTGGTTGTCTATTGATATGTAACAAATCACTCCCAAATTTAGTGGTTTAAATGATAACATGCATTTTTGTCAGGATTGTGTAATGTGGGCAGGGCTCAGTGGCATAGCTTGTCTCTGTGCTACTGAGAGTCAGCTGGGGTGGCTAAAAGGCTGGGGGTTGGAATCATCATCATTTGCTGAGTTTGCTCACAAGCCTCCCTGGCAGTTGACACTGGCCGTCTGCTGGAACCTCAGAATGTGGCTGGAAGGCCTACACATGGCCTCTCTACGTGGCTGCTTGGCTTCCTCCTAGCATGGTGGCTAGTTTCCAAGGGCAAGTATCCCTAGGCGTATAAGAAAAACCTGTAGCACCTTCATGACTTAGCTTCAGAAGTCATCCAGGTCACAGTCACAGACCCACTATCATTTAAAGGGAGGGAGCAGAGTCTATGTCTCAATAGGGGAGTAATTCACATTGTAGGAAGAACATGTGGAAGGGGATATATCCCTGGGGCCATCTTTAGAAAATACAATCCTGCTGCTAAGATAATAATAGGATACGTTTATCAAGAGCATTTAATATGTATCAAGTGCTAAGAGATTTACATACATACATCACCTCATTTAATTTATCACCAAACACTCTGAGGTAGGTACTGCAAGTATCATCTCTATTTTCCAGATGAGAAAAATGCAGCATAGGGAGTCTTATTTCACCAATAATATATTTAAGGGGTGGAGTTGAGATTTGAACCCATGTCTCTAGAGTTTGTACTTTTAATCCTTTGCAGCAGTTATTTTCAGGATCAAACAAGAACATATACATAAAAATGATTTGTGAATTCTAAATTTGCTATCCAAATTTAATTCTTTTTAAAGGAAAAACTTTGGGAAACTTTTTCAGAAATATTAATATTTTAGATTTCAGACACACAATGAATGTGTGTCTGGTTGGCTACAAAATTAATATAACAAATAATATTATAATATTATTGGTGTTTCCGAGGTAAAACTTCTGAGAATTTTTCCTTTAAAAGAATTGTCTATGATCATTCTACTCTCTTGTCCCAGCATCGTTGGCCATTTCCCTAAAAGTACAGACCACCTCTTGCATTTTCATTATGAAATCAGAGAATGTTAGTTAAAGCTGTAAAAACCCTAAGATTTTACATGGCCCAACTCGCTTTTGTATTCCTAGAGTCTTTAGATGTGGTTTCCAGAAGCTTAAATGACTTTTGAGAATAAATAATGATTTCAATCACTTTTTCTCCCTGATATTTTCCAGTAAATGTAAAATTTCTAGCAGTTTAACTTCACAGCCCTAAAGAATGACTGACTTGGGGTGAAAATTTTCTTTTTAATTTCTTTTGGTGGTTAAATATTTGAACATTTTATTGGAATTTTTCTTTTTTCATCTATTAATATTTAACCAAATAGCAATATGTGTGTAGTACAGGAAGGAGAATAGAAGATAACATTCGCATGTTCCTACACCTTGCATTATATAGAAGCAGCCTCCAGAAGCAGTGACTGGTTTCAGAGTAGCAGGCACTTATTATCTAGGATATATGGACTTCTTCTTGAAGTGTAGTGTTTCATTAAACAAGACAAAGAATTCCCATGTGTGTATGTGAGTATGTTTGTGGCAGGGAAATCAATTCCAATTATACCACACAACACCACATTCTTGTCCTACGTGAAGCCTTCTATAGCGTTGTGGGCAGGAAAAAGCCAGAACCTCCATGGCAGGTGTTACTGCAGTTCACTGAGAGGCTGCACAGAGCAACTTGGGAAGATGACAAGGATTTGTGGCCTTTGATTCATCTTGAGCTGAACCTCAGGCTGAGTTCTTAGTGAAGCTAGGCTACTCTAAGGCTGTTTGAGATAGAAGGTTGTGATTTGATGGCAACTGAACCTTGTTAAAGGTCCCAAACTCTAGCATGGGTCTGTTTTGCATGGTCATTATTAGGATTTCCCTATGGCAGACACTTCTGCAACAGAAAGGGCCCAACTTGATTTCTGAATGTTGTGCCAGTCGGGGCTTCTCTGACTCCCCAGGGAATTCAGGTTATCATCTCGGTATCATGGTGTGTCCTGAGCCTGGACTCCTAAGGCTAGAGTCACAGATGTTCAGATTTTTTGTTTTTCTATCCAGAACAAAAATATCACTCAGAGCACCATTTTGCAAACTAGACATACTTGGTGGTGAGACTATAAAATTTCAGATGTATTGGCTTTAGAAAGACAATTGTAGGAAAATAATGCCAGTCATCAATACTCAACCCAATGCTTCATTGTATAATTAAGATGATTAGTGTAATTGGAAGTCATGGGGAATTCTACCACCATATAGTTTTAACTCACACTGCAATGGCTGAAGATCCTGATACTTCACTAAAATTTTATTTTTATTCCCACTGTTGTTTTCTGAGACTCTAGGTTTAGTTTTTTCTTTCTTTCCCTCCCTCCCTCCCTCTCTCCCTTCCTTCCTTCCTTCCTTCCTTCCTTCCTTCCTTCCTTCCTTCCT
>NW_026652301.1:3067840-3118345 GCF_009828535.3 Hylobates moloch | reverse complement strand
CCTTCCTTCCTTCCTTCCTTCCTTCCTTCCTTCCTTCCTTCCTTCCTTCCTTTCTTCCTTCTTTCTTTCATAAGAAAAAGACAAATAATTTTGTGAAGAATTTTATCAGTCAGTACACTTATGAGTTTTAACAATTGTGTATTTCCTGAAAGTAAATAATGAAAATAAATTTCTTAAGAAAAATAGGTGGAGGATGTTAGTTAAGAGAAAGTGAATATTGAACAGTTGAGAATTAGATAACTAGTTTAATTTTATATTTTTTAAGTTTTAATATTTTTATTTAAAGTGCCATGGTAGGTAAAGCTCAATACTGTGCTAAGATTTAAAGAAAACTTTATGATACGCTTTTCATTCACCTCAGTGAACTCACCGTTTACTATATTTTATTAATAATAAATTTATTCAGTATTTCCAGAAGGTAAAACTTCAGAGAATCTTATTATTTTTGTACTAAAATTTCACTAGTTTCACCAAGAAAAGTCTGAGAAAGGAGACACCTAATTTTTGAGAAATGCAATATTAGGAAGCAAAAGGTTTTATCTCAGTTCAGGCTGTGACAGTGTAGTGCAAGAGTGATGCAACTGTAAGGCTAGCCCCCCTCTCAAGTTCCTTCTAATTTCTGGAAGGAGATAAATATAAGCACGAAAATTTACCTACGATCATGGGTCTTCAACCTTCTTTGTAAAGTAATTCTTTTTAAAGTAGAATTAGCACCATCAGCACTACTGATGATCACAGATGGAAGTTCTTGCCACTTTTTAAGCCTAACAATAGTAAACTGGGAGATCCAGGTATGTTCTCTTTCCCCCAAGGCCTACCTTTTCTCCCTGGAGCAAAGTTACTCCATAATAACTATTAAAATATTACATAATGTTTCAGGAGTTAGAATAATTAAACAATGTCTACTTCTCTAGGTGCTGATTTACTCAGTTAAAACCCAGGCACTAAGAAGACAGCACACATTTAATTGATTATGTCATTGAGCAGTGGCTGATGATGAATTTGTCTGTACTGTCCTAGAATGCTGTAATTCTCAAGTAGACTTTTAGACTTTTTTTCATTTGCTTTATTTCCCTTTTTGTATAAAATTCTGAATGATAACCTAGAATTTTTTGTGTGGCAATGTGGTAGAAAAGGTGTTATCCCCAAAATTAGGAGCCCTGGGTTTCAATGTGATCTTGGGCAGTTTTATTTTTCTGCACCTCAGCTGTAATGTGAAGATTGTGGATAAAATAATCTCTAAGTCTCTTCACATTTTAATATTATATATGATCTGGTATATATATATATATATAGATATAATTTTAATAAAATGCAGAAAATACACACATATACACTGCCACTTGCAGAGGCTCTAGAAGGGCAGTGATACCTCCACTCGGACAAAGAGTTTGTCAGGCAGACTAATCATATATTTGCTGACTGAATTGGTCAACAATTGCACGAGAGTGAATTTATTCGTCCAACAGAAGTTATTTTATGGAAACATTGTTTAGGCACTGTTCTGGACAAAGGTGATACAGACATGACCCCTACCTTCAGAAAGTGCACACACCAGCGTGGTGTGCAGGCATCAAGCAAACAACCACACATACATGGTTATATATTTATCTATATCCAACCATAAGTGCTGTAAAGAGAATAAACAGAGTGTGGTGAAGAAGCCAAGATAGGGGACACTTTATATAGGATGGTCAAGGAGGACCTCTATGAGGAAGAGACAGAGCTGAAACCTGGATGACGAACAGCAGTAAGCCTAGCAAAGCCAAAGGAAACAAATGAGTGAAGTCTCCCAGCAAGGAAAGAACTTGTCACATTTGATAATGAAAAGAAGTCCAATGTGGCTGTAAAAGTGAACTCACAGAGCGGAAAGAAGTAAGGCTGGAAAACAGGGATACTGGAGGTCACATGGAACATTTTAAGCCATAAAGGAGTTTTGGACTTTATCCTAAGTGTCAGGGGAAACCACTAAAGAGATCTGAGCCTGTAAATAAATTGATCCAATTATGTTTAAGATAGCTATGATTTCTAGGTTGAGAATGGATCGGAGAGGAAAAACAGTGGATGTCGGGGGGGTGGGGACCACATTGAAGGATATGAAAACAGTTAAGGAGAGAGCCAATGAAGACTTACATTAAGGTAAGATAGTACAGATAGATTCAACATATCACTAAGAAGTTGATAGATTATAGGTGAGCAAGTGTAAGGAAATAAAATGTTTTCATCATGAATGGGCATATGAAATATATCTAAGTTAACTTCCATTAAAGACAACTTTTTC
Organism: Hylobates moloch; assembly: GCF_009828535.3. NCBI lineage: Eukaryota > Metazoa > Chordata > Mammalia > Primates > Hylobatidae > Hylobates > Hylobates moloch. The sequence goes on along the minus strand of NW_026652301.1, from coordinate 3,116,064 downwards.
ACGTATCACATGCACAGGTGTGCGTGTGTGTGTGGGTGTGGGTGTATTTGGAATTGTCCCACATTTAATTGTGTATTCCTCTCCTCTTGTTTTGTTAATTGAAAAGATCTGTAATTTACTCCTATTTTAGAATGGGCCAGGAAACAGACATATGATGAAGGTATAGTTTTGATGACCTTATTTCCTAATCCTTCAGAATCAAGACCTACTTTAAAACCCAGTATAGATTTTTTTCCCTGGGGAAGTCTGTCTTATTCTTAACTGGGTATAGATATTCTCTCCTCTGGTCTGCACTTCAGCACCCTGTACACAGCTACAATCATTCCTTTGCAGGTCTCACTCTTCCAGAAACCTATGAGTTTATCTAGTGCATGGAATTTCTTCCATTTGTTTGTCTCCAAAGGCCTAGTTCTACCTGGCATGTACATGCTGGAAGACATTGAACAACAAAGAGATCATACTGATTCGTAGGATGTAATAGTTGTCTTTCTATGTCCTCTGGTGATAGTGTGAAAACTGAAGACTAGAGAGTGGCTTACCTGAGTTTTTTCATTTCTGCTATCATCTCTCTGAAATGAATAAGAGACATTGGAGGCTATCATATGGCAGGCAGTCATAGAGCTTGGCAAACTGTCCTTGGAAGAGCTAAATCAACAATACCTATGTGTTTCATTAACTTAAAGCTTTTGGAATTGGAAGGAGCCTCAGAGGAGATCTAGTCCTACAACTGACTCACTCTGTACTGCAACATTACAGCCAAATTTGTCTAAAATGCTGGATTCCTAATTTGGGGCTTCTCAGAAATAATGTCTCTTTTCCTAGTTTTTATTGGTGAAAACTAATGATGACTTAATAGCAAAAAGGAAAATTAGACACTAACACATTCTCATTTTTTGGCTACTAATTAATTAAATTGCATTTGTACACAAGGATAGGGGAAAAGATATGGCATATAGATGAGGCGAGATGACAGAGGATGATTTCCATTCTGGTTCTTTGTGAACTATTCCTTTATATTTTATTTATGTATATCTTTAACCCTCATACTCTTATGAAAAGTACCTGTCTTCCTTGCCCATCTTGTTCCCTCTCAGGAGTCCTCTTGTCAAAATGTGCTGTGAAGATTTTAAATAATGGACATTAGAACTTACCATCAGAGAGTGTTTGATAATGATCTAAGGGTGATCAAAGCACCTGGGACCCAGCCGTATGTGGAATTGACAAAATCAACCTTTTGCGCAATCCTATGCTTTGCAGCCCTCACCTCTTTGGCAACATGACGCCTCAGCTGCCTGCTGCCTTCAGAAGGATCTGCGGAACCAAAGCACGTTAGGATGTCAGGGCTTTAATGGGTTACCTCTCCTAGGATCATTTTTCTTTTCAGGAGCAAGAGAAAAGTAATATCTTGCTAATGGTAGAATTTCTTAGGTTAGAAGGGCCTCTGCCATCATTTTCAGTAGCATCATATGTAAGTCTTATCCTCAAAATCCTGGCCTGTGGAGCAGATAAGATGCCCAGTGACATTTACTGGCTTGTATTCTTGGCACTTCGTTGACTTGGGCTTGCCCAGTGTTCCACACAGGCATAGTGTGTCACCCCTCCCTGTGGTCTACCCACTATGGATGCCTACTCATATGTCTCATTCTCCTGCAGCATACTGAATACCACTGTGGGCTCTGGAGTCTCACTGCCTGGGCTGTGTTCTCCTCTCTCGCATTTACTGTATGTGGGAACATAAGGAACCTTTCTGAGCCTCAGTTTTATTGTATGCAAAATGGCATGTTGTGGGTTTCTGAAGACAAAAGGAGATAATGAATGTAAAGGGCTTAATTTGGTACCTAACACATAGAGCTCATTAAATGTTACCAAAATAAATAATTACAGACTCTCATATGGTGTTGTATTAGTCAGTTCTCATGCTGCTAATAAAGACATACACAAGACTAGGTAATTTACAAAGGAAAGAGTTTTAATACACTCACAGTTCGGGGTGGCTTGGGAGGCCTCAGGAAACTTACAATCATGGCAGAAGAGGAAGCAAACATGTCCTTCTTCACATGGCGGCAGGAGAGAGTAGTGCAGAGCAAAGCAGAGAAAAGCCCCTTATAAAACTGTCAGATCTTTAATAGTGAGAACTCACTATTAAAAGAACAGCATGGACCGGGCAAGGTGGCTCACAAATGTAATCCTAGCACTTTGGGAGGCCAAGGCGCCTGATCATGAGGTCAGAATATTGAGACCATCCTGACTACCACAGTGAAACCCCGTCTCTACTAAAAATACAAAAAATTTGGCTGGGTGTGGTGGCAGGCACCTGTAGTCCCAGCTACTTGGGAGGCTGAGGCAGGAGAATGGCGTGAACCTGGGAGGCGGAGCTTGCAGTGAGCCAAGATGGCACCACTGCACTCCAGCCTGGACGACAGAGCGAGACTCCGTCTCAAACACAAAACAAAACAAAACAAAACAAAACAAAACAAAAAGAACAGCATGGGGGGACCACCCCCATAATCTAATCACCTCCCACGAGGTCCCTCCCTCAACAGATGATGATTACAATTCAGATTGCAACTTAAGATGAGATTTGGGTGGGGACACAGAGCCAGACCATATCAGATACTTACTATATGATAATATTTGCATATATAAAAATTATTTAATTCTTAATGATAACCCTAAGAGGTGGTTAATATTATGCCCATTTTATAGGTGAGGGAGCCAAAGCACAAGGAGATTAGCTGACTTACCCAAAGCCTCATAGCTAGTAAATAGTAGGGAGTTAGAATTTGAGCCCAGGACTCTCTGCTGCCAGAGCGCCTGCTTATCACCATTCTGCAATGCTATCTCTCCTATAGATGGATGATATCACCCCAAAAGTATTTGCAAAGCCATTGGAAAACTCCTCTGCACAATCTGAATCCAAGTGAAATGCAGGTCTGACTAAGGCTCTGTGATGTGAAGTGGTGTGGAATGAGCCTTTCCTACCATGATGCAGAAAACCCGGGCTAGACTTACAGACACATAGTAAGAGATGTCAGAGATTACTCAGTGTAACTCCTTCACTTTACATGTAAGAACACTGTAACCCAGGGCAGTGCAGGAACTTGCACACAGTCGTAGTTACATTGAGGCAGAACCAACCACTAGTTAGGTTTCCAAGGGCTTTTATTTTTAATTTTTGTGGGTGCATAGTAAGGGTATATGTTTATGGAGTACATAAGATATTTCGAAAGAGGTATATAATGCACAGTAATCACATCAGTGTAAATGGGGTATCCATCACCTTAAGCATTTATCCTTCATGTTACAAACAATCTAATTCTACTCTTTAAGTTATTTTAAAATGTGCAATTTAATTATTATTAACTGTAATCACCTTGTTATCAAATACTGGATCTCATTCATTCTTTCTATTTTTTGTACCCATTAACTATCCCCACTTTCCCCTCACCCCCCAATTACCCTTCCCAGCATCTGGGAACCATCCTTCTACTCACTATCTCTAAGAGTTCAATTGTTTGAATTTTAGCTTTCACAAATAAGTGACAACATGCAAAACTTGTCTTTCTGTGCCTAGCTTATTTCACTTAAGATAATGACCTCCAGTTCCACTCATGTTGTTGGAAATGAGAATATCTCATCCTTGTTACGGCTGAACAGTACTTCATTGTGTATATATACCACATTTTCTCTATCCATTTGTCTGTTGATAGACACTGGGATTGCTTGCAAATCTTAGTTATGGTGAATAGTACTGAAATAAACATGATAGTGCAGATATGTCTCCAGTATACCGTTTTCTTTTCTTTTGGGTCTATACCTAGAAGTAGGATTGCTAGAATATATGGTAGCTCAGTTTTTAGTTTTTTGAGGAGCCTCAAAACTGCTCTCCATAGTGATTGTACTAATTTACATCCCTACCAACAGTGTATGAGGGTTCCCTTTCCTTCACATCCTCACCAGCATTTTTTATTGCCTGTCTTTTGGAAAAAGCCATTTTAACTGGGGTGAGATCTCATTGTAGTTTTGAGAAATGTAGTTATTTGCATTTCTCTGATAACCAGTGATGTTGAACACCTTTTCATATACCTGTTTACTATTTGTATGTCTTCTTTTGAGAACTGTCTATTTTGATCTTTTGCTAATTTTTTAAAAGGACTATTAGATTTTTTTCCTGTAGAGTTGTATAAGCTCCATATATATTATGGTGATTAATCCCTTGTCAGATGGGTAGTTTGCAAACAGAACTGATAAAGAAATTCAGTAAAGTTGCAGGATACAAAATAAATATTTAAAAAATTAGTACTATTTATATATGCCAACAGCAAATAATCTGTTATTGTGTGGGTTGTCTCTTCACTTTGTTGATTGTTTTCTTTGTTGTACAGAAGCTTTTTTTTTTTTTTTTGAGACAGAGCCTTGCTCTGTCACCCAGGCTGAAGTGCAGTGGTGCAATCTCAGCTCACTGCAATTTCTGCCTCCTGGGTTCAAGTGATTCTCCTGCCTCAGCCTCCCAAGTAGCTGGTATTACAGGTGTGCACCACCACGCCTGGCTAATGTTTGTATTTTTAGTAGCGACAGGGTTTCACCATGTTGTCCAGGCTGATTTTGAACTCCTGACCTCAGGTAATCCACCCGCCTTGGCCTCCCAATGTGCTGAGATTACAGGCGTGAGCTACCACACCCGGCCGCAGAAGCTTTTTAAGCTGATGTATCTCATTAGTTCATTTTTGCTTCAGTTGCCTATTCTTGTGGAGTATACTGAAGCAATCTTTGCCCACTCCATATCCTGGAGAGTTTCCTCGATGTTTTATTTTAGTAGCTTTATAATTTGAGGTTTAGATTTAACTCTTTAGTCTATTTTGGTTCGATTATTGTATATGGCACACTGGGGTCTAGTTTCATTCTTCTGCATATGGATATCTAGTTTTCCTAATGCCATTTATTGAAGAGACTGTCCATTCCCCCATTGTATGGTCTTGGCATCTTTGTTAAAAATAAGTTTATTGTAGATATATGGATTTGTTTCCGGATTCTCTATTCTGTTACATTGGTCTATGTGTCTGTTTTTATGCCAGTACCATGCTGTTTTGATTACTATATTTTGTAGTGTATTTTGAAGTTAGGTAATTTGATTCCTCAAATTTTTTTTCCTCAGGATAGCTTTGGCTATTCTGGGTCTTATCTGATTCCATAAACGTTGTAGGATTGTGTTTTCCATTTTTGTGAAGTACATTGTTGGTATTTTGATAGGGCTCACATTGAATTTATAGATTGCTTTGGGTATATGAACATTTTAGCAACACTAATTCTTCCAATTCATAAACATAAAATATTTTTCCATTTTTTGTGTCCTGCTTAATTTATTTCATCAGTGTTTTATAATTGTCATTGGACAGATCTTTCACTTCTTCGGTTTAGTTAATGCCTAGGTATTTAATTTCATTTGTGACTACCATAAATGGGATTACTTTTTGATTTCTTTTTCAGATTATTTACTGTTGGCATATATAAATGGTACTAATTTTTTAAATATTGATTTTGTATGCTGCAACTTTACTGAATTTCTTTATCAGTTCTAATAGTTTTTTTGATGAAGCCTTTAGATTTTTTCAAATATAGGATTGCATCATCTGCAAACAAGGCTAATTTGGATGCCTTTTATATCTTTCTCTTGTCTGATTGCTCTAGTTAGGACTTTCAGTACTACGTTAAATAACAGTGGTACAAGTGGGCATCCGTGTTGTGTTCTAGATCTTAGGGGAAAAGCTTTCAGTTTTTCCCCATCAGTATGATACTAGATGTGCATCAGTTGCATATCGGTTTTATTATGTAGATGTATCATCCTTCCATACTCAGTTTTTGAGATTTTTTTTTTTATTATGAAGGGATGTTGAATTTCATCAAATGCTTTTTCAGCATCAAGTAAGTGTTCCCTGATCCTCTATTTTTTTAAGTAGTTTGAGTAGGATGGGTATTAGTTATTTAAATGTTTGGTAAAATTCAGCAGCAAAGCCATCAGCTCCCAGGCTTTAGTTTTCCGGGAAACATTTTATTACAATTTTGACCTTCTTACTTGTTATTGGCCTGTTCAGGTTTGGGATTTCTTCCTGGTTCAATCTTGTTAGGTTGTATGTGTCTAGGAATTTATTCATTTCTTCTAGGTTGTCCAATTATTGGCATATAGTTGCTTATAGTACATTCTAATGATCCTTTTTAAACTCTGATTTTATTTGTGCCTTATCTGCTTTTTTTTAGTGTGTCTAAAGGTTTGTCTATCTTTTCAAAACACTAACTTTTTATTTTATTGATCCTTTGTATTGTTTGTTTTAATTTCATTTATTTCTGCTCTGATCTTTATTATTTCTTTTCTACTAATTTGCGGTTTGGTTTGCTCTTGTTTTCTAGTTCTTCAAGATGCATACTTAGGTTGTTTATTTGAAGTGTTTCTTTATTTATTTTTTTTTAATTTTATTATTATTATACTTTAAGTTTTAGGGTACATGTGCACAACGTGCAGGTTTGTTACATATGTATACATGTGCCATGTTGGTGTGCTGCACCCATTAACTCATCATTTAGCATTAGGTATATCTCCTAATGCTATCCCTCCCCCATCCCCCCACCCCACAACAGTCCCCAGTGTGTGATGTTCCCCTTCCTGTGTCCATGTGTTCTCATTGTTCAATTCCCATGAGTGAGAACATGCGGTGTTTGGTTTATTGTCCTTGCGATAGTTTGCTGAGAATGATGGTTTCCAGTTTCATCCATGTCCCTACAAAGGACACGAACTCATCATTTTTTATGGCTGCAGAGTATTCCATTGTGTATATGTGCCACATTTTCTTAATCCAGTCTATCGTTGTTGGACATTTAGGTTGGTCACTTACAGCGCTAAAGTTTCCTCTTAATACTGCTTTTGTTGTATCCCATAGGTTTTGGTATGTTGTGTTTCCACTATCATTTGTTTTGAGAAATTTTTAAATTTTCTTCTTAATTTCTTTATTGACCCACTGGTCATTCAGGAGCATACTGTTTAGTTTCCATTTTATATAGTTTTCAAAATTCCTCTTGAGTTCTAGTTTTATTTCATTATGGTCAAAGAAGATACTTGATACAATTACAATTTTTTTGAATTATTTAAGATTTGTTTTTTGGCCTAACATATGCTCTATCCTTGAGAATTATCCATATGCTGAGAAGAATATGTATTCTGGAGCCATTGGATAAAATGTTCTGTAAATATCTATTATGTCTATTTGATCTATAGTGCAGATTAAGTCCGATGTTTCTGTGTTGATTTTCTGTATGGATGATCTGTCCAATGCTGAAAGTACAGGGTTGAAGTCTCTAGTTATTATTGTACTGGAATCAATCTCTCTCTTTAGCTCTAATAACATTTGCTTTATATATCTGGGTGCTCCAGTGTTGGGTTCATATATATTTACACTTGTTATATCCTATTGGTGAATTGACCATTTTATTACTATATAATGATCCTTGTCTCTTTTTATAGTTTTTGTCTTGAAATATATTTTGTCTGATATATCTATTTTTGCTCTTTTATGTCTTCCACTTGCAGGAATATAGTTTTTCATTACTGTATTTTTAGTCTGTGTGTGTCTTTATGGGTGAAGTGTATTTCTTATAGGAAATAGATCTTTGGGTCTTATTTATTTTAATCCAATCAATCATTCCATATCTTTTGATTGGAGTGTTTAGTCGACTTAACATTCAATGTTATTACTGATAACTAAAAACCTACTCCTGCCATTTTGTTATTTGTTTTCTGGTTGCTTTGTTCCCTTCCCTTCCCTCCCCTTCCCTCCCCTTCCCTCCCCTCCCCTCACTTCCCCTCCTCTCCCCTTCTCTTCCCTTCCCTTCTTTCCTTTCTTCTCCTCTCCTCTTCTTTCCTCCTTTCTTTCTTTATTCTTTCTTTTCTCTTTCTTTCTTTCTTTCTTTGTTTCTTTCCTTCCTTTCTTCCTTCTTTCTCCTTCCTTCCTTCCTTCTTTCTTTCCTGTCTACATTTTGAAGGTGATTTTTCTCTGGTGGTATATTTTAATTTCTTGCTTTTCATTTTTTGTAACTGTGTTATTATTATGATTATTATTATTTTTTGAGACAGAGTCTCACATTGTTGCCCAGGCTGGAGTGCAGTGCATGATCTCAGCTCACTGAAACCTCTGCCACCTGGGCTCAAGTGATTCTTGTGCCTTAGCCACCCAAGTAACTGGAATTGCAGGCATGCACCACCATACCCGGCTAATTTTTGTATTTTTACTAGAGATGCGGTTTCCCCATGATTGCCAGGCTGGTATTGAATTCATGGCTTCACGTGATCCACCCACCTCAGCCTCCCAAAATGCTGGGATTGCAGGCATGAGCCACCACACCCAGCCTGTTATATGTTTTTTGGTTTGAGGTTACTATGAGGCTTCCAAATAATATCTTATAACCCATTATTTTAAACTGATGAAAACTTAACACTGATTGCAAAAACAAATTAACTAACAAACAAGCAAAGAGAAAACTAATAAAAACTCTACGCTTCAACTTTTATCTGCTTTTTAACTTTGTTGAAAAAGTTTTTAAACTTTTTTTAACAGAAGTTTAAAACCTTTTTGACTTCTTGTTGTTTCTATTTATATCTTATTGTATCATTTATGTTTTGAAAAGTTGTAGTTATTAATTTTGATTGGTTCGTCCTTTAGTCTTTCTACCTAAGATGTGAGTAGTTTACACACCACCATTACAGTGCTACAATATTCTATGTTTTTCTGTGTACCTACTGTTACCAGTGAGCTTTGCACCTTCAGATCATTTTTTATTGCTCATTAATTTCGTTTTCTTTCAGATTGAAGAACTCCCTTTAGCATTTCTTGTAGGACATGTCTAGTGTTGATGAAATCTCTCAACTTATGTTTGTCTGAGAAAGTTTTTATTTTTTCTTCATGGGCGAAAGATATGTTCACTGAATATATTATTATTCCAGAGTAAAAGATTTTTTTTGTGCTGCATTTTAAATATGTCATGACACTCTTTCCTGGCTTGTAATGTTTCCACTGAAAAGTCTGCTGCCAGACATATTGGAACTCCATTGTATGTTATTAGTATTTTTTTTTTCTCTTGCTGCTTTTAAGATTTTTTTTTGTCCTTGACCTTTGGGAATTTGATTATTAAATATCTTGAAGTAATCTTTTTTGGGTGAAATCTGCTTGGTGTTCTATAACTTTCTTGTACTTGAATGTTAATATCTTTCTCTATGTTTGGGAAGTTCTCTGATATTATCCCTGTGAATAAACTTTCTACACATATCTCTTTCTCCATCTCCTCTTTAAGGCCAAAAACTCTTAGATTTGTCTTTTTGAGACTATTTTCTAGATCTTCTAGGCATGCTTCATTGTTTTTTATTTGTTTGTCTCCTCTGACCATGGGTTTTCAAATAATCCGTCTTCGAGCTAATAAATTCTTCCCTCTGCTTGATCAATTCTGCTATTAAGAGACTCTGATGCATTCTTTGGCATGTCAATTGTGTTTTTCAACTTGGATTTCTGCTTGATTCTTTTTAATTATTTCAATCAGTTTGTTAAATTTGTCTGATAGGATTTTGAATTTCTACTCTATGTTACCCTGAATTTCATTAAGTTTCCTCAAAACAGCTATTTGGGATTCTCTATCCAAAAGGTCACATATTTCTGTCTCTCCAGGATTAGTTCCTGATGCCTTACTTAGTTTATTTGGTGAGGTTATGTTTTCCTGGATAGTCTTAATGCTTGTGGAATTTTGTTGGTGGCTGGATATTGAAGAGTTAGATATTATAGTCTTCAAGGTCTTGGCTTATTTGTCCCTGTCTTTCTTAGGAAGGCTTTCCAGGTATTCAAAAGGACTTGGGTGTTGTTATCTAAGTTTTTGGTCATTGCAGCCATGTCTGCATTAGAGGGCACCTCATGCTCAGTAACACTGTGGCTCTCGTATAAGTACCACCTCATAGAGGTACCACCTTGGTCGTCTTGGATAAGATCTGGAAGAATTCTCTGATTACCGGTAAGAAACTCTTTTTATCTTCCCTTACTTTCTCCCAAACAAATAGAGTCTCTCTTTCTGTGCTGAGCTGCCTGGAGCTGTGGGAGAAGTGACACAAGCACTCCTGTGGCCACCACCACTGCAACTATGCTGGGTCAGACCTGAAGCCAGCACAGCAGTGTGGAACTCACACAAGACCTACTGTAACTACTACTTGGCTACTGCCTATGTTTCCTGGGCTCACAATCGGTACGTGACAAAGCAAGTCAGGCTTGTGTCCTTCCCTTCAGGGTGATGAGTTCCCCCAGGCCTGGGTGGGTCCAGAGATGCCATCTTGGAGGCAGGACCTGGAGTCAGAAACCTTAGGAATTTACCTTGTTCTGTAGTCTACACCAGCTGCGCTGGCACCCAAGCCACAAGACAAAGTCTTTCCCACCCTACCCTCCTTTTCCACAAGCAGAGGCGTTTCTCCCCATGGACCACCACCACAGGCCTCCAGGCAGTACTGCCAGGCTACTGCCTATGTTCACTCAAGCCCTACAGCTCTTCAGTCAGCTTGTGGTGAATGCTGTCAGGCCCGAGACTTACCCTTTCAGGGCAGTGGGCTCTCTTCTCACCCAGAGAAGGTTGAGAAATGCCACCCAAGAACCAAGGCCTGGAATCGGTAACCCCACGAGCCTGCTTGGTACTCTAACCCACTGTGGCCAAGCTGGTACTTAGGCTGCAACACAATGTCCTCTTCACTTTTCTCTCTGCTCTTCTCAAGGAAAGCAGTCTCCTATCGTAGCTACCACAGCTGGGAATGTGCTGGGTCACACCCGAAGCCAGCACATCTCAGTCTTACCCAAGGCCCATGATGTGCACTACCTTGCTAGCACTACTGATTATTCAGGGCCTAAGGGCTCTTTAGTCAGCAGATAATGAATCCTCCAGGACTGGGTCCTTCCCTTCAAGGCAATGGGCTCTCCAGGGGCTTTTAAATTCACTACATTTACTTCAAGAGGTCTTCATGTTCTTTGAATAAAAGGAAACTTTTCTTCCACACCCTACTTTCCTTTTGACCCTGGGTAAAATCTATTTTGACTTAGCTAAATGTTATTTTCTACTGATGATGTAAAAGATATATAAAATGTGGGGTTAAATAGGAGGAAACTGAGAGCTTAGTAATAGGGTTGAATTGATTCCACTGAGCATAAGGTGGCTAAAAGTAGCTACTTGGAGGGATAGGAGAACAGCTGGATCCTGATGAATGTCAGTCCGATGATGCTGGGCAGTATGTCTTCCTGTTAGTTCAGGTTCACCTGATGAGCTTGTTCTGGAAGTGGTCTCATTTTGTCATATGTTGGCTGTTTATGCAGGGCAGTATCTTGTTCCCTATTTTTCAGTGACTGCATACCTAAAAATGAATATTGGCAAAAATGAATCTGCAGGCAAGATACATTTTAAGTGGTTGCACAACAAATGCTTTCTCCTCCCCTACAGTAATACACTTGTAAAAGAAATCAGATTGAGAAAGAAAAAAGCTGTTGAAAAAAAAATCTGCTAAGCAGGTGCTTACTTTGAATACTGAGAATATGAAAAATGTTTTGACATGAGGCTACAGATTATGAAAGAGTGCTGACTCATATTGCTCTAGAATCACCAAACGCTTATGCTATAAGAAAACTTAGAGATTTCCTAGTACAAACCCTGTATTTTCAACATGAATAAAGAAGACAGAATGATACCCAGCTCAAGGTCATAGCTAGTTAGAGGCAATCAAGACTCCTGACTCTCATTCTGAAAATTTTATTGGGAAATTTCATATTGTATTAGCCTACTTGGGCTACCATAACAAAATTATTACAGACTAGGAGGCTTAAACCATAGAAATTTATTTTCTCACTGTTATGGAGCCTGGGGAGTTGAAGATCAAGTTTCCAGCAAATTTGGTGTCTGGTGAGGGCTCTCTTCCTGGCTTGCAGATGGGTACCACTTGCTGTGCCCTCACAGGTTCTCACATACTTGGTTTCTGCTCATAAAGAGTGTCAGCACTTTGGTGTCTCTTCTTAGAAGGCTTCTAATCTTATTGGATCAGGGCCCCACCCTTATGACATTATTTAACCTTAATTACCTCCTTTTAGGCCCAATCTCTAAATACAACTACATTGGGTTTTAAAACTTCAACATATATATTTTCTTTGGGTTATGATGGGAGTGGAACTCGTGGCTTTATAAAAAGAAGAGAGACTTGAGCTACCACACTCAACCTCTTCACCATGTGATGCCCTGTGCTGCCTCAGGACTCTGCAGTGTTCCCACTAGCAACAAGGCTCTTACCAGATGATGCTTCTCAACCTTGAACTTCTCAGTATCCATCATTATGAGAAATAAATTACATTTCTTTATTAATTACTCAGTTTTAGATATTTTGTTATAAGCAATAAAAAACAGACTACAACAGAAAATTGGCACCAGGAGTGGGTTGTTGCCAGTAATGAATACCTGAAAATGTGGAAGTGGCTTTAGAACTGGGTAAGAGACTGGAAGAGTTTAGAGGAGAAGGCTAGAAAGGTCTGTGTTTTTATGGACAGATCATTAAGAGTGACTCTGATGAGGGCTTAGAAGACAAGAAGATGGGGAAAATCTGATACTCCTTAGAGGTTGGTTTAGTGATTATGACCAGAATGGTAATAGAAACATAGATCGTAAAGGCCATTGTGTTAAAATTTACAGTGAAACTGAAGAAAAAGGTATAGGAAACTGGAGTAAAGGCTATCCTTTTTATTGATTGGCAAAGAATGTGGTAGAACTGTGTTCATGCCCAAGGGCTTTGTAGAAAGTCCAACTTAAGAGTAATGATCTAGAATATCTGTCAGAATAAATTTCTAAGCAAAACAGAAGAAGCTGCATGGTTGCTTTTGGCTGCTAATCCCGAGATTCAGGAAAAAAGGAATGATTTAAAAACAAAATACATAATTAAAAGGGAAGCAGAATGAAAAGATTTGGAAAACTCTCACCTTGGCACATAAAGAGTGAAAAAGTATGTTCAGATGAAGAAACCAAGGTTGTAGCTCAGCAACCATATGGTGAAGATATTAGCACAGATAGAAGGAAGCTGAGTGCTACTCCTCAGGACAATGGAAGAAAGACCCCAAAGGTATTTCAGGTATCTTATAGGCTGTCCCCCCATCACAGGCCCAGAAGCCTAGGAGAGCAGAATATTCCCAGGGGACAGGCTTAGGACTATCTCTATGAGCTAGCTGCCCACGGCCACTTCAGAACTCTACTCCCTGTCCCCAAGCACACTGCTCAACTGCTCAGCTATGGCTCAAGTGGCCCCAGGTACAGCTTGCACTGCAGCTCTGGTAAATATAAGTTGTAAACTTTGGTGGCGTCCACATGGTGCTAATTCTGCAGGCTTGTAGAAAGCAAGAGCTGTGGTGGCTTGGCATCCTCCACCTAGATTCTACAGGATGTCATGGAAAGCCAGGAGTTAAGGCAGATACTTGTCACAGGGATAGAGGCACTGCAGAGATATCCCACTAGAATAATAATGAACAGAAATGTTGGGTTGAAGCTTCTGCAGAGTACTCACTAGGGCAATGCCCAGTGGAGCCATGAGAGTGGGACTGCCACTGAGATTTCAGAACTATAGAACTACCAGTGTGCAGTGCCAGCCTGGGACAGCTAGGTGTACTGAGCCCAGTCAAACCATAGGGGCAGGGCTGTCCTAGGCCTTGGGGGCCCAACTCCCCTCACTAGTGTGCAAAAGACATTGGACATATAGTTAAAGGAGATTCTTCTGAAGTCTTAAGATTTAACGTCTGCTCTCTTGGGTTTCAGACTTTCCTGAGGCTTCTTAACACTTTCTTTTGGCTTATTTCTTTTTGGAATGCAAATATTTGCCCTGTGCCTATGTACTACCATTGTATCTTTTTTTTTTTTTGAGACGTGGCGCCATCTCGGTTCACTGCAAGCTCTACCTCCAGAATGGTTCATGCTATTCTCCTGCCTCAGCCTCTCTAGTAGCTGGGACTACAGGCACCCACCACCACTCCTGGCTAATTTTTGCATTTTTAGTAGAGATGGGATTTCACCATGTTAGCCAAGATGGTGTCAATCTCCTGACCTGGTGATCCGCCTGCCTCTGCCTCCCAAAGTGCTGGGATTACAGGCGTGAGCCACCGCACCCAGCCTACCATTGTATCTTGAAATTAGATAACCTGCTTTTATTTTGCATGTTCCCAGATGAAATTCTAGACTTTGGACTTTTGAGTTGGTGTTGGAATGAATTAAGACTTTGGGGTGATGGGATTGTAATGAAGGTATTTGTGAAGGACATGAATTTTGGGGACCATGGTGGAATGTTATTGTTTGAACATCCCCTCTGAAACTATGTTGAAACTTAATCCCCAATGTGGTAGTATTGAGAAGTAGAGCATTTAAGAGGTGATTAGATTAAGAGGGTCTGCCCTCATGAATAGATTAAGCCTGAGCTAGCATGTTAACACATGAGCACACACAAAGTACTCACCATGTGATACCCTGTGCCAACTTTGGGACACTGAAGTGAGTCTCCACCAGTAAGCAGACTCTCACAAGATGCTCACCATAGACTTTGGACTTCTCAGACTCCATACTTTAAGAAATAAGTTCCTTTTCTTTATAAATTACCCAGTTTCTGGTATTATTTTATAAGCAACAGAAAACAGAGTAATACAGTCTTCATATTTGACCCTTCGTTGTTACCACATGGCTGCTACACCTCCAGGCTCAAGTCCATTTACTGGCTGAAAAAAGAAGAGACAAAAGGCTTAAGAAGCAGACCATCTGCCATCTGACTTTTTCAAAAATTTCCCAGAAGCTTCACTTGACAACTTCTGCTTAAATCTCATTGCCTGGAACTGGGTCACTTTGTTTCTTTGGCTACAAGGGCATCTGGGCAGGTAGGTGTTTTTGGCTATGCCCGGTCACTCCAAACAAAAGTGAGTATTTTTTGTTAAAGAAGAACAGAGGAATAGATAATGTATAGAAAACTACCAGAGTCTGAAACATAAAACATGTTGTAGGTAAGTAAGAGCCATAGGCTTTAGAGTCAGGCACATCTGAATTCAAATCCCAGCTCTGACAGTATTTGGGCAAGTTACTTAAGTTTTCTAGTCGTCAGTTTCCTCTGTAAATGGAGAGAAGTATGACAAATAAGGCAACGAAGTTGTGGTAAAGATGAAAGATGATAATTAAGACATAAGGTCTCCATAAATGCTAGTGTTCACATTATACCACCGTTTTAGGATCACAAGGCATTTGTGTTTCTTTTCCTCCCTGGACAAAGTCATACTTTAATTTCTTTTAACTTTAGTGAGACAGAATGTTCAGAATACCAAGACACAGAAGCTGGTGAAACAGGTTTTATTCAGCATTATTTCCTATTAAAAATAATTGTTCTCTCTGCGTCAAGCCCTTTGCCTAAAGGGAAGTCCTCTATGAGCCAGCCATCCTGTCCTCAAGCTGAAGTGCTTCCTTACGTTGGAGAAGAGGTGACTAGGCCTGAAGCCTAGCCCTTGTAGGAAATTTACAACAAACAGAGAGGGTGTCCTGAGTCCTGTGTATTTTTTCTTAAGGCAGAAGCTCATAGATCAGTAAATCTACATCTCCCGAACTCAGTCTCATTGAGTCTTTAACTTAAGAAAAGAAAGAAAGAAAAAGAAAAAAAGAAGACAAATTGCTTCTTTAGTAAATTAGGGCTCTCACATCAGATTTCAGGATTTCTATCAAGAAATCTGTATGTATTACACATGGTCTTTTAATCTAAGTATGTAGATATCACAGAAAGTGGCACATAGCCTATGGCCAACTTTACTTAAAGGCAGTCACTACAACATTAGTATTTCTTGTTTCCTTTGGGAAGAAAAATTATTATGTAGGCATTATGAGCGGTTCAATTCTCTTCTGGAAAAATTTCCCAAATACCCTGTAATAGCTGTGCTTGGCATGGCATTCAGTTTTCATCCCTATGCATTTTTATTTCAAACTTATTTATATTAACAAATTAGTACCTGATTATTGTAGATAACTTAGAAACAAAAAATATTAAAAATATAAAACACAATTACATATAATTCTATCATCTAAATAAAACTGTTGTTAACATTTTTATACTTGTTCTTTAAACTTTATGTATGTAAATGTATTGATACATATTTTTAAAAATTGGATTTATATTTAGCATTCTATTTTAAACCACACTGGCACTTAAAAATATGATGTAAATATTTTCCCTGACATTGAGTACATTTTATATCATCCTTGAAAATGTTTGCATGCATTATTTTTATAAATACATACCAACCTCCTATTGTTGGACACAAATTGTTTTCTGTTTTTATTATTTCTAATATATGCTGTGATAATTTTTGTGACTGAAACTTAGTGGAAAATGAAATTATTTTCTGAGTCAAAGGATATGAACATAATTTAACATACTTCATCGTATTGATATTAATATTACAAATTTTTTACCAAAAATATGAGAAAAATTTATTACACCGTTAGCATGAACTCTTGCCAACAGTGGATATTATCATTAACAAGTATATATAGTTTTGTGTGAGCATGTGTGTGTGTGTGTGTGTGTGTGTGTGTGTGTGTGTGTGTGTGTAATTTGGAGGTAATTTTTCTAAACTTGTTGTTGCTATATACGACCTTCCTGTTTTTGATTATATACCAATACCACATAGGTAAGGATAGTGGACAGGTGAGATAGAATTGCTCCTGTGAACCTGTTTCTTGCACGTGGAAACCACAGGGGGAAATGCTGGTGTTTTTCCAAGAATGATGATCTCCTTTTGTATTTTTATACCACTTAGATTTTGCCTTCTCTTAACTTCTTTCTCCATTTCATAAATAGCTAACTGAAGTTAGAGAATCAATGAAGTGGGTCATTGTATGAAGCTCTAAAATGGATACAGTGAGGCATGAGTATTTGTCACTTAAAGAAGACCCAATGACAGAGGCTGGACATAGATAAATGTAGACTTTCAATACATCTTTAAACCTAAATACTAAAAACCCCAAAATAAAAAAGAGAAGGACTTTCTTTGTGCAAGTGTGGCAGAAAAAAAATATAGGGACAACCTGGACACAAGGTGACTATGAGTGGACAGTGATGCACTGCCGTAAAGAAACAATCATGAGCTTGGGTTTTATAAATAGGAACATGGGCATAAAGCTAAAGCTATTGGGTTAGTGCTAAAGCCTTATGTCCACTTTCAGATTCTGCAGCTGTAGAAAGACGTGGAGAATATTCCCTGCACTTTTCTTTGTTCTGGGAAATTTAAAGTCATTATCACATATAATTTAATAATCATGAGTTTTTCGGATGTGCATTATGACCTCCATTTTACACAAAAGGGACCAAAACTTAGAAAAGAAAATACTCTAGGGTTATCCAGCTCTTTACTGAGGATGCAGGATTCAAACCAGGCTGATTTGCCTTTAAGTCTCATCTTCTCCATCATTTAGCTGTAAGGCGCGATGGGAACACGATGCTGAGAACACAGTGAAGCAAGAGGACAAAGATTACTTGGCCTCTATGCTATTACCTAAAGAAAACACCCAATTTGTAGTAAATCTCCTTCTTCTACTTGGGTGCTATACTTATGCCTGCCAAAGCTGGAACAGAGGTAAGGCTGGAAAATTGCTTGTAAGATTCTCTTGTTCTCTTTGATTGCCCTGTGTGAGGCAGTTCCTTCACTGACCTTGAATATACATTTCCTTACATGCCACCACCTGGGAACACCGGGACAGGTGATGATTCACTCACCTCTGACTGACCAGACCCATCATGCTGACTGTGTTAGAGGACTCAGCAGATGCTTGGATGGAGGCAGGAAACCCACAACATTTTCTAGGTATTTAGTGGCAGAGCAGAACCAAACAAATTAAAAGGCTGCCAGGAAAAGTGAAAGTAATAGGGGTTGTTTCTCTGCTGGGGAAGAGAAATCTGAATTATGACTTCCAGAAGGACCACCTGCCCTCTCCCCAAAGAAGAATGTAAACCAGCTGATATCTGTCTGCACTGAGAATAAAGAGGAAACAAACAAATTTAGATTTTATCATAAGAAATTTAGGTAAAAAAGAATTTCCTGATAGTTATAGATATTATTACAATTGTTTTCCAGAAGGTGCTGTGAAATCAATTTTATTCACAGAAATTCTTATTTTTGTTTTACCTTTTATTACTCATTAAAAAAATTATTTTTATTTTTGGATACATAATAGTTGCTCATATTTATGGGGTACATGTGATATTTTGACACAGTCATACAATGTGCAATGCTCAAATCTGGGTGCTTGGGATATTCATCACTTCAACCATTGATCATTTCTTTGTTAGGAAGCTTCCAATTTTGCTCTTCTAGTTATTTTAAAATATACAATAATTTTTGTTAACTATAGTCACCCTATGGTGCTACTAAATAGTAGATATTCATTTTATCTAGCTGTATTTTTGTATTCATTAACCAACCCCTCTTTATCTTTTCTCCCCACTACCACTCCCAGCCTCTTGTCACCATCCTTCTACTCTGTCTCCATGAGATTTAACTTTTAGCTCCCACAAATGAGTAAGAATATGCAATACTTGTTTTTGTATGCCTGGCTTATTTCAGTTAACATAATGTCCTTCCGTTCAATCCATGTTGTTGCAAATGACAGGTTTCACTTTTTATTGGCTGAATAATATTCCTGTATAAACACTCACACACACACACACACACACACACACACACACACACACACACACTACATTTTCTCTATCCATTCATCCCAGTGAAATTATACTTCAAATGTGAAGGAGAAATAAAGACTTTCCCAGAAATATTTTTTAAATGGGACGTTCTCTTGTTTGTCCAAGATGTCATATGTCATAGGAGGCAAAGTAGTTGGTTGACAGGGAGTGATCTGTGACCCAAGGGACCAGACCAGGAATGGATTCATCATCACAGGAGAATGATAGAGACTACATGAAATAACCCAGGAATTAAGAGTGTCTAGAGTATAAGATAGCAGATTCTCCAAAGGGAAACCATTTATTTTTTAGTGAAAGTGTACAAACAAATATCTACATATTTTCTCTGTATGAATGTTTCTCCTGGTATAACTGATGTGTAAATATGCAGGAATGAGCAATGTTGAATACAGTTGTTTGACCAAGAAAGTATTTGAAGATGCACTGACAGGATTTGAACTAAGTGCTACATGATGGCTAAAATGTTACTTGAGCCACCAAATGGAGCTCAGATTATTTCTTAAATATATCCTCAATATTTTATGAGTGGAAAAAAAATCAGTGTAAGGCCTACTTTTCAGTGCTTACTTTTTTGCCATGATGGCAGTTCATACAGGTGATTATGAAATGCAACACAATCTATTTCATGGCTCAATGAAACTTAGCCACTAAGTCACTATAAATCAATGTTTCTGAATACATTTCCATTTTTCCAGTTGGATAATTATGTCTGACTTTTCAAAATCATACATAGTTTAGAGAACTCAGAGTTGCAGCCATTATTTTCTCTCTTGAGATCCCATTTTACCCCCATTTTCAGTGCCTATCTTAACTTTACCCTGGTATAAACAATCAGGTCCACTTCTACTATTTTAAAATACTTTTATGATTATTCAAATAATAAGATTTCTTTGTAAGCTCCATGTTTCTCCTTCATAAATATCCCATCAGTTCTGTTTAGAAGTTAGTTTTAAAGCATGTCTTGGTGTAACCTACCCTCTGTAAATATTGTTGTCACATAACTAAGATAAAAATTAAGATTTTTCAACATAATAAATTGTATATGTTATGGACTTGGTCAGACGCTGCGCTTCCCTTTCTCTCGTACTCTCTAGGTTTTAGGCAGGATCTTAACAGTGATAAAGTCTGTTATAAAATCTTCTACAATGCAGCAACATATAGCACATTACCACGTTGCAATCTTGTAGAGGTATGCAGAGGCCTCACTAAAGATCTTTCAACAGAGTGTCATTCTGTATATTGTGAACCTTCTGCTCCAGTGGGTCTTCTCTACTCACTGCCTCTAAAAATACCTCTTATGGATTCACATTCACTCCCATTCACCCTGAATGCCAATGCCTTGCTTAGCATCAGGCCCATTTTCCTTCTTACTTTTCTGAAGAGATGTTCTCTGATTATCTCTGCTCTCCCATCCTTAAATCTAGGATGACGGTAGTTTTTATTTTTCATGTAGCATGTATGGCTTAGCACTGCTGCTGTATTTTGTGTGCTTGTGTCATGCCTTCACACCTATACTGTAAGTCCATGGAGGAAGCAGTACAAAATGGTGGTTATGAGCAAGAACTTCCAAGTTAAGATCCTAGATCCACCACTGTGTCCCTTTGGGCGAGTTACTTAACTTTTTTGAGCTTCCACATCCTCACTTGTAAAAGAGGGGTTATAATTTCTATATGGAGTTATTATGATGAATAAATGAAATGCTTAGGTGTTTATCCCAGTGCCAGACACATAGTAGATTTTCATCAAATTGAAGGGAGAGTCAATGTCTTAACATTTCTTGGCAACTCTTAAAGGGCAGAGCACAGGGAATTTTTCAGGTTAAGAGTTCAATAAAATATTTGCTAATCCAAAGAAAATATGCAGCTCTCTACCAGCCCTGAGTGTTTATAATTACATAGCCTTTTTATTTCTTAAGTGTTTTATTATAGGTCACTTTCTTATATATTCACAACTTTCTTTCAGAGCTATAGATACTAGACACAGAGAATTATCTGGATAAATTCTTCAAGCCAGCAAAGGCAGGAAGAAGCCTGAGTGGCAGAATGGGGTTGGGGGAAGCCAGAGGGTGGGCTCGTGGCTGAGTGTACTATCTTCAGCCTGACATTGCTTGCTCATGACCTGGTAGATAGCCAAAGAGCACATGTCCCCTAGTTTCTTTCTCTTTATGGAGAATCTGCTTATATTTTAAGACTCAGAACAAGTTACGCTTTCTTTAGACCGTTTTCCTGATTCTTAACCCATAGCACCTCTATTAGATACTTGCAGTTGTCCTTGTCATGTCATTAGTTCTGTTTTTAGTAAACGAAAGTAATAGAATGTTAAGCTCAATGGGAGGTGGTTTCCTTTTCAGTTTGTATGCTCTTTGCATCTAACACTGTTAGCAATATGATGCATATAACAGGGTTGTTTTGAGAATCAACTAAGATAATGTGTACAAATACAATTTTTAAAGTAAAGGTTGATAAAAGGACAAGTTCTTTCTACATCGGTGTTGCACTCATGGGAATTTATATGTAAGTTTGGAGTCTTTTAGGTATCATGAGAGAAATGGGGAGTTTAAACATAGTCAAATGCATAATACTCAGCTCTCTATTAATATGTGTAGTTAAGAATTGCTGTTCAGATGAGAACACATGGACATATGCTGGGGAACAACACACACTAGGGCCTGTCATGGGAAGCGGTGCGGGGAGGGAGAGCATCTGGAAGAACAGATAATGGATGCTGGGCTTACAAGGTGATGGGTTGATCTGTGCAGCAAACCACCAAGGAAGGTGTTTACCTATGTAACAAACCTGCATATTCTGCACATGCACCCCGAACTTAAAAGTTGAACAACAACAACAAAAAGAATTGTTGTTCAAACAAGAACATATAAATAAAAAAATTGGGACAAACATTTCATGAAACCAGTTAACTCATCCAGACATTTTAGATTATGAAACATACATGTTTAATTGCTTTTTGCTACTAACAGAAATAAGAAGTAACCTAAGAATCAGGACAGAGCTGTTCCAGTTCTCATATCAATAAGCTTCGTGCCCATTGGTGAGATATTTCACCTCTCTGTGCCTCAGTTTCCTTGTCTGTAAGCTGATCTATTTTTCTGAGTATGCCTAAGGTCTTTATTAGGTTTAAAACACAAGGATTTTCTTATTCTAATGCAAAGAGCATTCTTGTTCGTTTAACCTGCATGTGTTTTCAAAAAGGAGCAAAATCATTTTTTTATTGAAGTCCAAGGGTGGGCACCCTGCAGTAAACTCAATCTCCTTGTAACACAATCTTCTGACAGAACACAGGCTTCTGACAGTGACTTGTGCTGAGAGGGTCTGCTAGTGATGTCTGTTTACCTTGCAGATTCCTGAACCTGCATTTATTGTGAGAAAGTGGCATCTGACTTCCTTCCTCGTGCCCTCTTCTGCAGATGAATAAGGCATTCGCTGGCCAGCTGTGTGTGGTTTTCTCCCTTGTAATCAGTCAATGCCTGTGTTTTGAGTCGTGACATGTTTCCACAGTCTTTGGAGCTGAGGATTTTGTGATGTGTTAATGCTTCTTTTGGGCTTCACTGGACTGAATTAGGTTACTAAAGGTGGTTGAATTAAGAGAAAAATGCATTAATTTGATCATTTAATGTTATAAAAAAGGAAATAAGAAAGCTTCTTTTCAAAAATACAGGAATATCTTATTAGATTTAATTACAATGCTCATGAAACTTTTACAGATGTTGACATTTAAGTCTCAAGTCCTTTCTGAATACTGTCATATTTTTACAATTATTTTCTTAAATAATTGCTGCATTTACCTGATATTTATCTTAAAAATTTTTGAAAACTACTGCCAAATTGTGCACCAAAAGTTAGAACTGCTTTCACAAACAGTGTATATACTTACACCTTGCCAACACTGAATATTATTAATCTTTGAACTTCTAGCATTCTATTAGGTGAAAAAATAATGTTTCATTTTAAAGGTACTCTGTTGATAACAAATACTGTTCAGTGATTTGTTTCATATGCCTGTTACCCACTTTTACTTATTTTGTTTAAATTGCTTTTGTTTATAACTTTTGCCCATTTTTCTATTGGGCTGATACAACAAATGCACCTTTGCTGTGCATTTAAGTATCTAGAACTTTCAAGAGTACATCATTGAAAAAGCCATAAGAATATTTTCTCTTGGAGATTACATTCTAGGGGAAAAAGAAAAATACACAAAAAAATCAGTAATATGTACAGTCATGCACCAATAACGACATTTTGGGAAACAATGGGCCACCCATATATGATTGTGGTCCCATAAGATGATAATATGGTACTTTTACTGTACTTTCTCTATGTTTATATATACAAATACCATTGTGTTACAGTTGCCTACAGTATTCAGTACAGTATCATGCTGTTAGGTTTGTAGCCTAGGAGCAATAGGCTATTCGATATACCATAGGTGTATAGTAGGTTATGCCATCTATGTTTGTGGAAACACACTATAATGTTTGTACAATGACAAAATCGCCTAAAAACACATTTCTCAGAACATATCCCTGTGGTAAAGTGTCATATGATAATATTGAGATAAAAGCGTGGGGAATGACCAGGATTTACTTAGAGGTTGCTTTAAGCTAACTGATCAGGAAAGGTTTTTCAAAGGAGGTGATATTTCTTTCATGATATGACTGATAAGATCACCCAGTAGCAGAACATCTTTTCAGGTGATGGAAATATCATGCATGAGTTTGGGGTATTCCCCCAACAGAAAAAGAGAAAAGACTCCTGGGATGAACCTTCCAATTTCTCTAACCTCATCTCTTCCCACCTTCCCTCCCTCACCTTCTCCAGCCTTATGGAGAAGCCCATGTACAGCCTGGTAGTCCAGGGAAAGGAGTTTCCATTTTATTCCAAGCATGTTGGAATGCAAGTGGAGCTTTCTGTAAAGGAGTGACAAAATCGGTTTTACACTTTAACAGATTACTCTGGTTGCTAGGTGTGAAATCAATCACTGAGAACAAGAATGGATGCAGGGAGGCCAATCAGGAGCCTACAGCACTTGTCTAGGTAAGAGCTGATATTTACTTGGTGTAGAGGATACTATACTTGGCCCACCCAGATTTCCTTTACCTGCTGTGTGTTCCAGTCTCCTAGCTACCACGAAAGTAGGCTTCTATCGGCCAGGCACAGTGACTCATGCCTGTAATGCCAGCACTTTGGGAGGCTGAGGCGGGTTGATCATCTGAGGTCAGGAGTTCGAAACCAGCCTGGCCAATGTGGTGAAACCCCTTTTCTACTAAAAATACAAAAATTAGCCAGTCGTGGTGGCACATGCCTGTAGTCCCACCTGCTCAGGAGGCTGAGACAGGAGAATTATTTGAACCCAGGAGGCGGAGGTTGCAGTGAGCCAAGATTGTGCCACTGCACTCCAGCCTGAATGACCAAGAGTGAGACTGGCTCAAAAAACAAACAAACAAACAAACAAACAAAAAACCAAAAACAGAAAATAGGCTTATAGGCTTCTATCAGTCCCAGTTACCTGCTTCCTGGGAGGCAGTATCTGGTCTTCCTTCTTGTGGACCTTAGCCAGTGATTGACTGACAAGGGGATCCCTTGCCTGGAGGTGGGGTTAACTCTCTGGTATAATCTGCTCTGGCACTTTATTGTGTTGTCAGCCTGAAGCTATTCTTTAGCTTAAATGATGTTTCTGCTTAGCTCTTTCCTACTGTTCTTCCCTGCTTCTCTTTGTCTTCTCTTCCTCAATAAATTACTTGAACAATAATCTTCATATTAGGTTCTGTTTTTAAATAATCTGACCTAAGACACAGTTTAGAGTGGCAGAGGCTGAAATAGAGGAAAGAAAAAGGATTAAGAATGTTCTAGAGATAAGGGCTACAGGAATGGTTCTGGAATGTGAGAAAAAGACAGAAATAAAAGTAGTTCTTAAATTTTGTTATTGCACAACTTGGTGGGTAATGGCATCGTGTACTAATAGATGTCTGGAAGAAGTAGATTTGCAAGGTAGAGAAGGAAATAATTTTATTTCAAATATGTTAAAGTGTCTATAAATGGATACCATCAGGTAGGCAACTAAATAAACCAATCTTTTTATCCAAGGGGCAGTTCAGTCTGAAGATCTATATTTGGGATTCAACAGTGGCATTCAAATATCATTTGAATGCATGTGACAGAGTGGGAGTATCTACGGTGAGAGTATAGATGAAAAAGACAAAATTTCTCAGGATTGAGTCCTGGTATGACAATTAGAGCAGAGAAAGAAAATCCAACAAACATACTGAGGAGTGACCAGTGAAGTGAGGAAAACAGGAGAAGGTTGTATCACAGAAATAAACAGAATAAAATGTTTCCAGGAGGGTATGGCCAACTGTTTAATGCAACTGGGTGGTTGACGAAGACAACAGATCATAAGATATGGAAACAGGGAGATTATTGCTGATCTTGACAAGAGAAGATTTTGATAAGAGAAGATTCTGAAGTGATGGGTATGCCTATGTCCAAACTCATCAAGACGTATACATTAAATATGTACGGTTTTTGTATATCAATTAGATGTCAACTAAGACAAAGAGAAAAAAATGCTAAAAAGGAAAGAATAGAAGAAGCAAACACACTGACCTAGGCAACTATTGTTGCTATAAATAGGAGCAATGAATCAGTAACTCAAGAAGGACAATGAGGTCAGGGGTATTTTTCTTTTTGATTGACACTGATAGGGAGGAGAAATTGATTATCCAAGAGAGGGAACAACTGTAGGAGAAACTCCTTGAATAGGCAAAAAGTGATGGGATCTAGTGTCTGTGAGCAGGAGTTGGCTCTAACCTAAAGTAGATACACTTCAAATTTACAACAGAAATATTGATAGATAATATAAATGCCAGTGAAAAAATGTTTATAGATGTTGTAGTGGGAGGCAAAGCTAGTTTTTGATCAACTGTTTCTATGTTCTTATTGAAATATGAAATGATGACCAAGCCAAAATGGGGAGTGGGAATGGTTTTGGTAGTTTGGAAATTTGAAGACAGAAGAGTAAGGATGAAATAATTAATGAAATATTTAATATTTAATAATTAATGAAATAATTTCTTACTTCTGTAAGAAAATTTACTTACAGGGTTGATGTAGTATAATTTCCTTGCACTATTGAGTATCCCTTTTGGTATGTGTGCTGATGAATTTTAAATAAAACCATTCAGCAAGGTTGTGTCTTTTTTAGCCATATTTAGGTGCTCAGGTGTAGACATGGAATAGGCAGATGGTTGGGTTTAACTAGCATTAATGTCAGGAAAACATAAGAGAGTTAAGGAATTTGCAAGAAGCAATTAAGAGGTAGACTATGAAATCTAAGCTGGGCTAAGAAGGAAACAAGAGGGAGGATGGAAGGAAAGAATAGGAAGGTTAATGGATTTGAAATTTCGATGAGGTTGAAGAAGGGCTGCGGTAGAGGTAGTAGAATATATGAGTTTGTATGATAAGATGAGGTAGCAGAGACGGATGTTTGACATCCACATTTAGAGGTATTAGAAACATCTGTGATAACAAGGTCAAAAGTGTGACCCTGGACATGTG
Organism: Hylobates moloch; assembly: GCF_009828535.3. Classification (NCBI taxonomy): domain Eukaryota; kingdom Metazoa; phylum Chordata; class Mammalia; order Primates; family Hylobatidae; genus Hylobates; species Hylobates moloch. The sequence continues at coordinate 3,089,682 of NW_026652301.1, read as the reverse complement.
TGGGTTACAGGAAACATCAGTGGAAGGGGAGAGTTTGAGAAATCGTGAGGGCATGGTATCAGATGTATCATCCACATACAAGTGAAAATCCTCAAATTTCGGGAGAGGTATAGAGACACAGAGGCTCATAAAATGGGGCCTAAAATCATCAGTGGAATAGAGAGACAGGGAACTTGTAAAGTGTGATATTTATCTCATTGATTTATATGAGTTTTCAGTTTTTTGAAGTGTATTTTATTACAAGAATGCTATAAAACAAAAATCAAAATATAAGACACAAACCTCTCATAATCCCATCACTTTGTCAGAGGATGGTGAATTTTGACAAAGCCCTATAGCTGTTTCTGGTCTGCTGATCTCTGGCCTGGCCAGGTGTTCCATTTATTTTGCTTACTCATTCTTCATGGAAATGTTGCAGGGCTTTATGTCACCAAGAGTGTCTGCCCCTTAACCTGGCAGCCAGCTGAAGCAAGTCCTCAAATAAACAGAGCTTCTCTTCGTGCTCCTTTGGCCTCCCTAGTCCAATGCACTGATCTCTCCTACGTGGTTAAAATCTGGGACAAGAACTATTAATAATGGTTGTAAAATAGGGCAGCAATCCTTCATTTTGTAAAACATGTCTCATTATAGGTTCCCTAGCTCAGATCGTCTCTCATTATTTCCACAGAGTTGATTGTCTGGTTACATTTGATTACTCTCTTTAATCCTTCCAGATCTTCCTTCAGTCTCAGTCATATTTACAAAGTATTTGGCAAGTCCGTTCTCTCCATTCCTGTGACTAACAAGTTGTTATTCCATTGTGTAAGTAGTGTTATTGCCACAGTTGTCTTGAACATCTGCTGATTGTTTCTGGACAGGGAATTATGGGGAGAGCGGAATGGACGCTTTCAAAGAGCTGGCTGCCCAGGAAGGCCTCTGCATCGCCCATTCTGACAAAATCTACAGCAACGCTGGGGAGAAGAGCTTTGACCGACTCTTGCGCAAACTCCGAGAGAGGCTTCCCAAGGCCAGAGTGGTGGTTTGCTTCTGCGAAGGCATGACAGTGCGAGGTCTCCTGAGCGCCATGCGGCGCCTTGGCGTCGTGGGCGAGTTCTCACTCATTGGAAGGTAAGTTTCTCTCTCTCTCTCTCACACACACACACATGCACACACGCACTTTGAAACACATATGCTTGCTTTCACAAAACTAGACTTGCTAACTCCAAAGTGGGAGAGATGTGCAGTGCTGAGCTGAACATTAGTTCTGGATCTCACTGATAATGTGAATATTGGCATCTTCCTGCTAAACAGCAGCAGAACAAGGCTCAGGAGGGAGGGCTGGTTAAGCCCAGGAGTTTGAGGTTACAGTGAGCTATGATTGGTGCCACTGCATTCTAGCCTTGGTGACAGAGTGAGACCTTAACTATAAAAAAAAAAAATGGAAAGAAAGGAAAACAAGAGCAGAGCAGCATATAACAAGATATTGATACTTTTTCAGAAGAAAAAAAGATGGAAAGCTGTTTGGCAGAATATGTCTTGATCTGGAGAATTATTCGTTTCACTTGCTTTCTCCACACCTAAGCTGATGCTTATGTCTTCCTACCTCCTAAACATGAGCATCTTATTGAGATATCAGTGGATAAAGGACAGCAGTGAAAATGGAAAATATGTTTTAATATTTGAAATTTACAGAGTTGGCTAAAGACAAGTGAAGATATGCAACGGAACTGTGGAATTTTATAATATATCATCTTGTCACATTTATGAGATAGCTAATATTGATGCTTTCTGCATGTGATTTCTGGAGTTGATGGTGGTGGCTCCCAAAATTTCTGTTCTCTTTCTAAATCATGCGTACTTATTTGGCAACAGATGGTCATCATCACTGGATTTTTCATAGGGCTTTTGACCTAACAGATATCTTGTTTAATTTGCCAGCTTCTAATATTGCATAAATAACCTGCTGAATTTTCCCCAGGAACCTACTGAGTTTACCTGATCTTTACTGACCTTCAACCCTATCACACTCATCTTCCGAATCTCTTTGTATCTTCCCATCTCTTCTTCTGGGTACACTGCAATCATATCACACCCATTAAAGAGCCTCAACCACTGATTTTCTGCTCTTGGAAGCTGGGTAGTACTGGTGTGGACATGCTCACTGCACCTTTCCCTTCTGTCCTTGTGTTTATAATAATGACTGCAATTCTAGTAACACGAACTTTGCCATCACCTGGAATTAGAGGTATAAGACACTTCAGGGACTTTTTAAAAGAAAATAGGATAGAAATACAAATAAATGAATAAAGAAACAGAGATACTCTCCAAGCATGAGGAGGTGTGGAGCCAAGGTCAAATTGTAATTCATGATTAAGATAATTATTAAATGTGGGCAAAATTGGCATGCTGGCACACAGAGTCAACTTGGCGTCTTCAACATGGTGCAGTTTTTGGAAGCCATTAAAATGTTCATAAGAACGCAGGTCTTCTAAGGAGTGTTTAAATAAGAAATGTTATTTCTTTTAGGAGTGAAAAGAAGGTAAGCAGTATTGTTGAAATGTTACATGGAGTAATATATGCACCAGGACAGAGGGTGTCCAGACATTCAGTCCTTTCCATTGCTTCTGTAACATCACTGCTTTTAGGAAGGTTGCTTGTTTTTAAAAAAGTCTCATATTTATAATTTACAAAACAATAATAGTCTGTTTTGCAGAATTTATTCTTTTTATAATATCCTCAAAAAAGGCTATCTATCTGGGTTCTGGAGATATTGAAAAGATGTGGGAAACCTGTGAGCTTCGGGGCATATAGACTACCTAATTATGAAACATAATTACACAAAATTGTGTGGTGTGTAATTGGAATGTGAAAAATGTATCCTGTCACCGTTATGAGCTGGACAAAAATGATAATGGCAACTTAAGTCTTTCTAGCTCTTTTATTTTACCTCCTAATAATGCAATTGAACTCATACAAGTATTTCTGAGAGTCTCACATGTGTTTGTTTATATGCTTGTCTATGAAGAGGTCAGCTACATGTGATGTCTACCTCTTTTATTCCTCTTATCTGCCCCACCTCTGCTGGATTCCACTGACATATCCAAGGGAACTGTTGTCGCAATGAACACCTGAGCTTCTGAGGACACTACTTCCTGTGCTAATAGTTACGGTCACTGATGCATGGAATCATTGAGATGACAAAGCTATACCATACTCTTTGCCAAGTGAAGGAAAGTGTCTCTCTATTCTTCTGGGCTACTTTCCATGAGTGTCTATCAAAATAGTGTTGGCTTTTAAACTAGAATCTTAGAGAATTTTAATGAAAGCAGCCTTTAAAATTTTTTTGTTCGCAATTTTCTCTCCCTTCCCTGACGTCCAGATATGAGTTCATAAGGAGCTGAGCTAGGGACAGAGCCAAATAGTGAGACGATGCCATCCTTAGAATTAGCCTTCCCTTCAGGTGGCTGATTCCCTCTCTTTATCGGGGATGGATTCTGTCCTAAATGCTGCTATGTCACTCATGTCAATGGACATGTGGTGGGCTTGGTTCCCTCATTTCAGCAGACATGTCCAGAATGGCTACAGTTTAACCTCAAGCTGCAACTTCTAGATACATTAGTAATGCTGTCAAATATATCTCCCTCCCTTTCTAAGGGATTTTATCTACCAAATGTTGAAGTTTTTTGAGATCAGAAGCCATTGTTTGGTTTCTTTCTTAACACACGGTATGATTCTGGCTACTGCCAGTTCACAAGAGGGCATTGTGTAGGTGGTCATGAACTTCTTTTCATATAGTAAATCATGGTGTAGATAGCAGCAGGAGAGATTTGGTTAAAAAAATTAGGACTTTTTAAATGAAGACCTACATGCCCTCATCTCCATGTCTGTTACTTTCTCTCACACTACACATGCAATGTGTCTGGAACTCTTCTTGGCACTACCATCAAAACATATTCAGATGTGGGCAACTTGTCACCACTTCCTCTGCTATCATCCTGGTCCAAGCCATGATCATTTTCCCTTGGCTTATTGTGATAACCTCAGAATTGGACCTCTTGGCCATCTAGTCTTAACATAGAAGGCAAAATGATCTAAAAAAATTAAGTCAAGTAATATCACTCATCACCTTACATGCCTAATGCCTTAAAATGACCCCCTATTTCTTTCATAACAAAGTCATTACAAAGGCCTTCAAAGCTCCATATTTCACCGCTTGGAATGAGTTGCTTAGAATGGAATAATGAACTATACTGATAGAAAAATAGGCTTTTAAAAAAGGAAGTTCTCATAGAAAATAAAAATATTATATATTGAAAAAATGTGGTGGTAATGAAAAAACAAAACAAAACAAAACATGGACTAAGAGTTCTAGCTGTGCCATGAAGCAATTATGTGATCTTATTTACTTGGTAGCTTTTTGTCTTGGAGCCTATTTTTTTCTATAAAAATAAAATATTTGGCTCCATGTCATCTTTAAACATTTTTCCAGTCCTAGAATTTATAATATACTAAGACAATATGACTAATCTAAGATCAATAGGGATGTATTTATAGATTTATCTAATATTATTCATGAATTTGGGCTGATCAATTTTCTCACCAGCCACTTTGTTAAAACCAGAATTCATAGAATAAGCTGGTCAGTATTAGGATAAATCTGTTGTTATGGAATATAGCCAGCAGACCCAGGGGAGAATCAAACCTTTGACTTTGAATAAATTGGCATAGTATTCTCACCAGCAAATTAACTAATCACGATCAAGTTAATCATTGTGCAAAAGAATAATTTCTTCTTGTCTCCATGAAAGCTTTATTTGAGATGCTTCTCAGAATTATGCTCACTATAATAATAATTGTAATAATGATTGTGATGCTGATGATGCACCTGCGTCTGATAATACCTGTTTAGGACTTACTATATATAAGCACTGTTCTAAGAACTTTGCACATAACTCATTTAATTGCCACAACAATGTGATAAGATAGGTACTAATATTATTCCCCTTTCAATGTATAGAGTACAGTAACTTGTCAAAAAGTGCTGCGGTGCCAGTGCTGGGATTTGAACTTCGGGACTGCAACATCAGAATCTGTGCTATTAATTAGTAAGTTTGTGGGGTAATGGAAAAACAAAACAAAACATGAGATAAGAGTTCTAGCCTTGCCATGATTGTTTTGTTTAAGAGATATTGGCATTAATCTTAGTTTGCTTTTAACTTGCTCTCTCTTTCAGAGATTTATTTCACTGTTTAGAGTCACCTTCTTTGGGAAAATCAGCTAAAGTATCTCCCATGAGAAAATTATTTTACATTTCTAGTTATTCTTTATTTCTTTGCGTTCTTTTATTTCATGCTTAGTTTTAAATATTTCCTATGATAATTCATTAAAGGATAACTCATTTAACCTCTTTTCCAGCTCATTTCTTTATGAAATGAGACTTTACAATATCATTCTCTTTGCACACCAGGCTTTATCTTTAGAACTATATTTATGTGGAAGTCAACTTGGAATGAGTGCTATTTCTCTAAAATTCTAAGTTATGATTATTAAAAGTCTAATAGTAAACTGATGGATCTGTTCTAATTCTTAATTTTTTTATCTGAAGAAAGTAAAACTGAGAATAATTTATGTGTATGAGCACAAAAAATAGCTACCATTTATTGAGGGTTTGTTAGGTACTAGGCTATTAATATATGTCATCTCTAGTTCCAACAACAACCCTGAAAGGTTGACTTGAAAAGCAGAGAAGTTCAATACTCACTCCAAATTCCTAAGTTTAATAAGTGGTGGAGTCAATATTCAAACTTACTACTGAACCATATTATCATATACATATATAGGTATTGAATTGTAACCTCCTCAACTGTAGGAACCAAGTTTTATACAGTTGTTTATTTTCCTTTATGCTTAGTATAGTGTTTTGGTATGATAACTTTTTAATAACTACATCAAAAAGCTTGGTAGCTAGTAGAGAGAGCATGTAGCCTCATTATGTGACCCCTGATTTCCCTTTGATAGTCTAGAATCAGTAAATTTTACCTGGTTTGGTAAGGGTTGATGCTCTTCAATCAGCCTGTATCTCCACAATTCATCTGTAAAATTGGAGCAACAACCCATTTGGGTTGTCTTATTTGTCTAATCACAAAATGCCTGCTTGCCTGGTGAGTCATCACTGGGTCTTACTAGTAGGTCCCTTGGGGGTACCTTAGCTCCCCTAAAGACACACTGTTCTTTCAGGGTGAGTGAGAGCCTCCTGACTTTAGTCCTTTGCCTAGCGTTGGCATTATCCTGAGCCTCCACCCTGGTTTCCTCATTTTGGGAAGCCTTTACTGTAAGTTCACATTCTGCCTTGTTAGGAGTCTTTGACTAGACATGCTAGGTGTACCATATTTATTTATATATTTGCTAGCCCTTTTTACTGGATTATGACTACATCTTATTTTTTTTTTACAGTTCTTGCATTTCAATTGCTTCTCCCTTACTAGTGTGTGCTGTTTTATCTATTGTTTCTCGCAACTCTGTGATCTTCTCACTCATTAGGCCAACTTTCTATCACTCCTCACTGCAGAGAAACACCACCCCCAGCCCTTTAGCTAAAACTTGATCCAAGAAAATTTTAATCTCATGCTTTTTTAGTTGAAACACAACAAACACATCAAACACACATGTAAAAAATGGTTGAAATGGAGCAATTGCTTTATTTGGAAAGAAGACTACAGTTTCATTTAAAAGCAAATAAAATACTTGGTTTTTACTGTGTAACTTTTGGGGTCTTTTTCTTTCAGAACACACATTTGGTAAAGTGACCTCTATATCCTTGAAATATAAGATTATATACCATGGTGTTATGTTTCATATACTTTTTAAAAATAAAATATAAGTTATTTTAGCTTTCATGTTTCCGCTATGGAAAAAAAATGGGGAAAAATCTAAAGTTTGCAGCATTCAGGAAAAATTGCAAAAATTTTATCTTAAAGAGAATGTGGACTTTCATTGAAGTGTGACATCTCCAAAAATGGATTATAATCAGAAGGCCAGCAAGGCAGATAAGCATTTTCTGATGCATAATGGTCATGACTTACAGATACATGACTTGGCCTTTTCTCAGCTCCCAAGGGCAGGAAATGATTACAAACCTGCAGACAAGCTATACCTTTCTTAAAACACTCCTGCTCTACAGGCAGATTAATGAGAACTTTGTGGAAAATTACACTGCTAGAAAAAGACTGAGAAATATTGCTTGGGAAGGAGAAAGAATTTTGTTTAGAATACTCTGGAGAATAAATATAATTTGTAAAATATAAACAGGTATCATGAGTATAGATCTCTGACACAGAATTGCTCAGGATTTCCATAACAACTGAGGTGGTTGATTTACCTTAAAGTTGGTAATTTTAAACCCTTCCTATATTCTAAGACCTATAGTCTCATGTTTCAGATACCGGACATCTGAAATGTGAAAGATTCCACTTTCATGGTCTTTACCTGCCTTTAGGGTATTAAAACATTGAGGAAAAGGATTTCTGGTGCTGTCTGCATCTGTATGGCACTACCCAATTTGAATAGATGGAAAAGGATGTCATTATGATTCAGCTCATTTTGTCTTTGATGCTGATCAGAGACAATATGGAATTTATCTTAATATGTTCTTGTAGCAGTTGTGGCAGTTCCTACCTGGGTTTAAATCAGAATCAGCAGACACACTTAAAAATAGATTCTCTGATCTCACCTTAGACCATCAATACAATTTCTTGGTCAGGACTTTGCATCTTATTTCTTTTTTTATTTTCCCCCTCTGATGAATTAGCTTTCAGAATCACTACCTTATGATGCCTAGATCAGGGATTTGCACTCATGTGACATTCACTATGAATGAACTGCTTATAGGGCATATTTGAAAGGGAAGACAAAGTGAAAGTTTAACTCTATTGTCCATTATTCTACCATTTCAGCTCTGTTTTTTTCTTTCATGAAATTTACTTGCTTTCAAGATTTTTGTCTTAAACTACAGATACGTTTGAGATTAGTAAATAGTAGTAGGAGTAGTAAAAAATAATTTGCAGTTCTCTTTATTTCCTGTGTTGGTGTCTTCTCCTGCTGCCCGAATTGGCCTACTGACCTGCCCTCTGAAAACATAGTCATGTTCCAGTTTTCTGACTAATCAAATTGCAAAGTAGGAGCATTTAAACATAACTCAAGGTTATGAGTCTAGAGTTGCCTGGGGCCTACCAATGAACTATCTCTTGCTAATTACCAGAATGGGGTCTGATGACTGAACTGTTCCTCAAGTTAGACCCTCTCCATAACCACTTATCTGTCTACATCATAAAACTGGGGAGGTTTTAAAACCTTTAGTTTTTGGGCTCCACCTTCTTCAGATTCCAGTTTAATATGCTGGGGAAGGGACTTAGGAATTTATATGTGCTCTTCAAATTAGCTTTATTAAATTTACCAATTTTATGTGTTTATTTGATGCATTTTGATAACTATACAGTGACATAAGCACCAAAGCAATCATGATGTGGAACACTTGCACAATGTTTCTTAGTACCGCTTTGCAGTCTCTCCTCCGCAACCCCTGGAAACAGGCAACCATGGCATTACACTTTGGCTTTTTCTAGAATTTCATATAGAAGGAATCATACAGAATGTAGTCTCTTGTGTCTGATTTCTTTCAATTGACAAAATACTTTTGAGATTCCTTCATGCTGTTGGGCATATTACTAATTTCCTCTTTATTGTTGAGTAGTATTCCATGGCATAGATATATCTAAACTTGCTTATCCATTTACCTATTGATAGACATTTGGATTGTTTCTAGTTTGTAACTATTTTGAATAATCCTGCTGTGAACATTCTTGTACAAGTCTTTGTGTGGACATGTATTTTCAATTCTCTTTAGGAACTATCTAGAGGTGAGATTATGGGTCATAAGTGTATGTTTAACCTTGTCAATTACTGTATAAGAAATTGACTATTTTCCAAAGTGGCTGTATAATTTTGCAGTTCCACCAGCAGTGTATGAGAGTTCTAATTCCTCCACATCTTCACCAAAATAGTATTGTCAGTCTTTTTACTTTTAGCTATTCCCGTGGGTGTATCGTGGCATCTCTTTGTGGTTTTAATTTGCATTTTCCTAATGACTAATAATGTTGAGCATTTCAATGTACTTATCTAACATTTTAATATCTTTTTTGGTGAAATATCCTACACATCTATGTCCATTTGGATTTTCAGGTTGTTTATCTTCTCATTATTTATAACTTCCAGACACAAGTGATTTATCGTATATGTGTGTAATAAATATTTTCTCTCAATATATATCTGAAATTTTTATTCTGCTGAGTGTCTTTGGAAGATGAAACATTTTGAATTTTAACAGTGCAGTTATCAATTTCTTCTTTTATGGTTTATACTCTTTGTGTTCTATCAAAAATATTTTACCTCCTCCAAGGTCACAAACTTTTTTCTGAAAGTTTTATATTTTTTTCTCTCATATTAGATATATGACTCATTTGGACCTAATTTTTGTATATGTTATGACATAAGGTGAATGTTCTTTTTATGTAAGAATATCCCAGTCGTTTGAGAATATTTTACTGAAAGAAATATTATTTCTTCACTAAATTAACCTTTCATTTTGTTAAAAATAATGTAGTATATGTGTGTGTATATTCTTATTTTAGATTAATTGAATTTTTAGCATTCCATTTTATCTCTATTTTTGGCTTACTAGCTATGACAATTATTTTATGAATAGTTGATCTAGGGTTTAAAATATACTTCTTTACTTTGTTATTGCCCATGTCCCAAGAATATTATACTACATGACATATGATATAAGAAGTTTATGGTAGTAAATTTCTATTTCTCCCTCACTTTTGATTATATTGTTAACATATATTTTATTTCTATATCTATTCTTAAACTCAAAATACATTGTTATTTTTGCTTAAATCATGACTTATCTTTCAAGAAATAAAAAATAAGAAAAATTAGCTTCTATATTAACCAATATAAAAACTATTTATGACCTTCTTCATTCCTTTGTATTAATCCATATTTTCATCTGGATTATTTTTTTTCTGCCTAAAGAATTTCGTTTAACATCACTTGTGGGGTTTATCTACTGAGACAAATTTTCTTCTACTTTTTGTTTTGCCTGCAAATGTTTTAATTTTGTCGTAATGAAAAAAAAAATCCATAGTATAGAATTCTAGGTTGATAGTTGACTTTTACTCTCAATACTCTAGAGATACTACTTAATTATACTTTGACTTGCATAGCTTCTGATGAGAAATCTGCTGTACTTATTTTTACCTTTGTTTCTCTAATATGTATTATCACTGAATGCTCTTAAGCATGTTTCCTTATCACTAGTATTGAGTCATTTTATTATGATAAGCCTTGATGTAGTTTTTAAATATTCATGGGACTTGGGGCTTATTGAACGTTTTAGATAAGAGTGATCAAATTTGGAAAAATGGCCATTATTTCTTCAAATATTATTTCTGGTTTGCTGTTATATTCTTTCTAGCTGAGATTCCATTTATATGTGTTTGACTTCTAGACATTTTTACATAGAAAATTTATCTATTTATTTATTTTCCACTTTTTTCTCTTTTTCATTTTCAACAGTTTCTATTGCTATAACTTTGAGCACACTGATCTTTTGTTTTGCAACATCTAATCTGCTGTTAATCCCATCATGTAACTTTAAAATTTCAGATATTGTATTTTTCATCTTTAGAAGTTATACCTGAGTATTTTGTTTACTTTCTGTTTCTTTTCTTAACATGGTCATTCTTCTGGGTTATATAAAAACATATTTAGAGTAGTTGTTTTAATGTCCTTCTCTGTCTTGCCAGGCAGGCTTTCCACTGCAGTTTATGGGGTATGTGCAGTTCTCAGTGTTGTGTAAGTTCCAGGATTTGTTTGTTCTATGTTTTCCAGTAAGTCTTTCTCCCACCTTAGATATTTTCTTCTCAGATATGTGTACATCAGAACTTAGCTAAAGACTGGAGGGAATCCCTCCAAAGATTTGTTTTTCAACCCACTTTTCTCCTTTTCAGTACTCTGTCCCAGTAAGTCTACCTGCTTCAACCTTCCCAAACTCTGATTCCTGTTTTCTTATTTTTTGCTGAATTTCCCCCTCCCTGTTCTGCAGCCTAGAGACTACCACCAGACAATAACATGGGCAATTTGGTTCATCTCTTTGATTTTAATTTTCTGGAGAATTATAGTCCTATATTGACATTTATACAATGTCTGATAACAGTTGGTTCATATATTTTATTTCGTGTTCTAGTTGTTGAAGGCAGGAGGCCACCATTTCACATTCCTACTAGCAGTGTGTGAAGCTTCCACATACTAACCAAGGCTTGTTATCATTATTGTCCTTTTTATATAGCTGTCTTAGTGAGCATAAAATGATATCTCATGTGGTTTTGATTTGTCTTTCTCTAATGTTTGTTTATCTGAGAATATCTTTATTTCACCTTTAATTATGAAAAATATTTTTGCTGGATATAAGATTCTTGGCTAGCAATTTTTTTTTCCCTCCAGCATGTTGAATATGTCATTCAACTGTCTTTTGGCCTCTTTTGTTTTTCATAAGGGATTACTTCTCTATATTATTGTGGTTTTCTTTTTATATGATCAGTGGTTTTCCACTTGCTGTTTTCAAGATTTTTTTCTTTATTCCAATATAAGCATTTTTACTATGCTGAGCCTTAATCTTCTTGTGTTTATGTTACTTAGAGTTCATTCTTGCATGTGTAGATAAAGATTTTTCAGCAAATTTGGAAAGTTTTCAACCATTATTGCTTTAAATATTTTTTCTTCTCCTTTATCATTCTCCACTTTTTCTGGTACTCTTTTTATATGTATGTTGGTACACTCACTTAAAGGTATCTCACATTTCTCTGAGGCTCCGTTCATTTTTGTTTTTAATGTTGTTCTATTTTCTGTCTGTTCTTTGGGTTTTGTAAACGTTATTGATTCACTTAGCATTTCTTCTGCCAGTTCAAACCTACAGTTGAGCCCTTCTAGTAAACTGTTCATTTTGTTTATCTTTTCAACTCCAGAATTAATTTTGGTTCTTGTTTTTTTAATAACTTCTGCCTTTTAATTGATAGTCTCTGTTTAATTAGACACTGTCATTATATCCTTTTTTACTTCTTTAAGAATAGTTTTCTTAGTTCTTTGAATATATTTATAATAGATACTTTTAAGACTTTGTTATAGCTGACATCTGGTCCATCTCACAGGCAGTTTTTGTTGCCTGCTTTTTTTTTTTTTTTTTTTGCATGTATGTGAGTCACACTTTTTTTTTAAATATCTCATTTTTTTTGGTTAAAAACTGGAAATTTTGTTAATATGTTGTAACAATTCCAGATACTAATTTTATTCCTCTTCTCTGGGGCTTGATTTTGTTATTGTTTATATTTTTTATCTTGGGTAGATTATTTTATTGAAGTCTGTTTTTTGCAGTGTGAAATCCCTTGAAATAATCTTTTTTGAATTTGTGCTATGTACTAGGGGCATTTTATATATGAGAAAACCATGGCTCACAGAGGTTTGATGACCTATCCAGAGCCACTTACCTAGTCACTACAGCAAAGATATTCAAATAAAAATTTGTTTAGCTTAAGAGTACTCTCCTGTGTAAATAGGGTACCATGATGAAGGTTGCAGAGGAAGTGTGTATTCATTTTCTATTTTCTACTATAATAAATTACAAGGTTAATGACTTAAAAATACAAAATTTTAATATTGAGTTCTGGGCCCTCACCTGCCAAAAGCCACCTGGCGTGGCAACTGCACACCACTCTGCATCCTACAGTGTAGATCCTCTGCATGTGTCTTTGGGAGATGAGCTCACCGAAATGGCCATGTCTAGTCAAGGACACTTTGAGGGAAAATTTTGCAGAATTTGCTCAAAATCAGCCATGGGGGAATAAGCTGTTTGGACAGGAATCTGGATCTCTGGCTAAAAAGTATCCCGTGGCAACCCAGCTGTTAATTGGAAGCTTCACTGGATGGTGCATGGGTTTCAAATTCCAAAAGGTTGAAAATTGGCTACAACAGCAGTGGGTGGTGAATTTTTTCTTCTCTGGCTTGCAAGTCGTACTGATTTCATCAAAGATGACTGGCAACAACTAGAGGAGGACATGAAAAAAGCCAAAGAACAGCTGAAGATCCATAAGAGCAATCAGATACCTACTGATGTCAACAGCAAAGCTGAGGAGGTGGTGTCATTTGTGAAGAAGAATGTTCTAATGGCTGGGGTAATTTTCAGAGGTCTTCTGCTTGGCATGACATCATAAGGAGAATGACCTTATTTCTATTGTTCTTGTTTTTTTTTCCAGCCACCAGCCTCTATACTCCATCACAGGGCATAGAGCCCTGCCTCTCCTTTTCCCATGCCTTCCTCCCTGCTGTGGCAAATCCAAATGGCTTCTAGAAGCATCTGTTGGTATAAGTTAATATGGTCCTACCATGAGCTTGATGGTGGCAGAAGAGACCATAGATATTACTTCTCCTTCCAGTCACTATTAAAGATATGCTTTACTCAGAAAAAAAAAAAAAGCTCTGGATGCCAGAAGTTTGCAGTGAGTGTTACTGGGCTAAAATTAAGATATTGGCATGCCTTTTCTGCATTCCTTGGATTGTAGAAATCTGCTACATTCCTTGGATCACAGCCTTCCTCCTCTATTTTCAAGCCAGTAGCATTGGGCTGAGTCTTCCTCACACTGTCATCTCCCTTGTTCTCTCTTCTGTTTTCCTCTGCTACTGTTAATAATCATTGTGTTTACATTGGGCACGCCTGGATAACTCAGGACATTCTTCCTAATTTCAGACCAGGTGAATAGAAGCCTTTATTTTACCTACCGCCTTAGTTTCTCTTTGCCTAATGTATTCACTGGTTCCAGAGATTTAGGCATGGACATCTTTGACTGGCTATTATTTTGAGTGGAAGGTCAAAGAGAGGACAGGTGTTATATTCTGTGGAAAAAGCAGTATCTAGGAAATATTTGGTAAAGGAGTGAGGGAGCCTTAAGAGATTGGTAGATTGAGGGAAGAACTTAATAGACAGTAAGAATCTTAAAGCTATATGAGGTAAGGGATAGCCAAGAAAGGTCTTAGCACAGTGATATTCAATGTGGGGTTGGGATGAGGGCACTATATTTCCACAAGGCAACATATGAGTCTTGGAGGGTAGGTTAGTGGTTTGAAATTAAAACGGTATTTTTTTATAGTCCTAGAATTTGTTTTTGTCATATTTAATGTTATTTGAATTTAAAAAATTGAAAAATGTATAACGCTTTATACTTTTCACAGAAAGAGGTTTTGGAAGAGTAGAGAAACACTAACTGATAAGTTGATCAGGGAGATAGGATCATAAATAAATACATTAGGCTGGATTTTGAAAAGAGAGGTGATGTTTCTTCCTCTGACCCAGGAGAGTGAGCGAATGAATGGCTGGGTAAAAGTTTGGATGGACTTTGGTAATAAATGGATTCAGAAGCAGGTGTGCTGCAGTATGCAAGTTCTTTGACTAGAAAACTCTTGATTTCGGCCTGACGCAGTGACTCAACGCCTGTAATCCCAGCACTTTGGGAGGCCAAGTGGGCGAATCACCTGAGGTCAGGAGTTCAAGACCAGCCTGACCAACATGGAGAAACCCCATCTCTACTAAAAATAAAAAAATTAGCTGGGCATGGTGGCGCATGACTGTAATCCTAGCTACTCAGGAGGCTGAGGCAGGAGAATCGCTTGAACCTGGGAGGCAGAGGTTGCAGTGAGCCGAGATTGTGCCATTCCACTCAGCCTGGGCAATAAGAGTGAAACTGTCTCAAAAAAAAAAAAAAAAAAGAAAAAAGAAAGAAATAAAGAAGAAAGAAAAGAAAAAAAGAAACTCTTGATTCTTCCAGTCCTATCATATCCCATCTCTTTTTGTGAATAAACTAATTTTGATGAATAGTAAAATGATTAAGAGCCACTGCCTTAATCATTCTAAACAGTAAAAATAAACAACTTCTGTCATTGATGGATGATTCTGGAGTTTTATCTAAATGCTGTGGAATGATTGAAAATTGCACAGAATTTTTTTTTTTTTTCCTGAGGTTCTTTTTTTTTTTTTTTTTTTTTAGACAGAGTCTTGCCCTGTTGCCCAGGCTGGAGTGCAATGGCGCGATCTTGGCTGACTGCAATCTCCACCTCCTGGGTTCAAGTGATTCTCCTGCCTCAGCCTGCCAAGTAGCTGGGATTACAGGCACCTACCACTACGCCTGGCTAATTTTTTGTATATTTAGTAGAGATGGGGTTTCACTATGTTGGCCAGACTGGTCTCAAACTCCTGACCTTGTGATCCACCCACCTCTGCTTCCCAAAGTGCTGGGATTACAGGTGTGAGCCACCACACCTGGCTCTTCCCTGACGTTCTTACTCAGAGTTGTAGTTTCAGTTATGTCTATGTCAGGTGTGTTCACATATTTGGAAGAAGATGAATCCTTACTTGTTATCTGACGCCTTATCTCTTAGAGATAAGATGTTTCTACACATTTTAAGACAATATTGAAAGTTGAAAAAAATCATGTCCTGAAAATTCAGTTTGAGAAGTTTTTATTCTTTTTTCCTAGTGTTAAATTTTCCCTACACAGGTATATTCCCTAGAAATTGCCATAGTATTTTTTTTTAAAGGTAGACACAGCTTCAGGGATGTGTGGAAACACTACACAATAACTACTGGATATGACTTTATGGGCTTCTGGATTTAGCATTCCTTTCTAATAGAGAAATATGAATATTTTTTTTCTCCTTTCTCATCAAATATAGCACATCATATAGTTCTTAAATTTTACTCTAGTCCATGCCTGTGGGGATTGCAAACCTAGATAAGTGTGAAGGAGCTGGAATTGCAAAAATTGTGTCAGTAAAGAGGTATACTATGTGTAGTTTGCTGGCATGTTTTGCCAAAGTAGAATATTGAAAATTATTATATCAATGTATTGAGTTTGGTCACTACATACTACTGGAAAATTTTATATTGTTATACAATCACTTAATTAATCTTATAATTTCCAAAAGATAAACAAGAGCTTATTAATTATGTTTTGGGTTATTAGATTAGGAATGTTTATACTTGTATCCCCAAGGCTTTGTGCCTTGAATTTTCTTTAAAGAGAGGAAAGTCTTGGCTGAGGCTGACTTTCTGTAGAGAAAGACTTGTGAAATGCAAATGGTTTTCATCTATCCAAAATTTCATTATCTCAAGGCTCAATTTGGGGAAAACTTGCTTCCAAACTCATTGACTTTGCTATTGCCATGGCTCAGATTCTTGCTGGCTGTTTGTTGGAGCTATCAGTTTCTTGCCATGTGGACCTCTGTGTGGGGCCAGCTCAGGTGAGATCTGGCTTCCCTGAGGTCGGGGGCGGATAGAGAGAGAGATCAAGAGAGAGAGGGGAGGAAGTCATGGTCTTTTGGTAACTAACTGTGGAAGTGACATCCTGTTACTTTTGCCACATTCTATTCATTAGAAGTAAGTCACTAGGTCCAGCAATTCAAGGGGAGGGGATTGCACAAGAACACAAGGAGGCAGGATCATCTTAGAGGCTGCCTATTATGGTGGTGGAAACAGACCCGTAGTATTTGCATTTGGAAATCACTTTTTCTGATTAAATATGCTTAACTGTTAGTCATTTTATAGTCTTGCTTTTAAAGCTATTATGCTAATGAGGTTAAAGCAGAAATCAGAATGAAAATTTTTCAATGACACCATTGGAGGACATACGTTCCCTGTGCTAGCGTTCTCACTTGAGTTTTCGAGACTTGTAATAGATATGTGTTACAACCTCTACTTTCCTTAAATGTCATCTATTTTAAAAGCTTCAGGTAAAGCCTCTCACCAGTTGTCTGGACATGTCTATATAGATGGTGTTTCTTTGCTGGGTTTATTGTATTTTCCATGTGATTTGAGGAGCAGTATATGAAAAACAGAAGCATTTTACTTTGTAGAAGTTGGTTTGACTTTCTCATTTTTCCTTCAAAATGGTAAATAGTAAAAATAAAACAATACAATACAATACACATAAATACAAATGCAGAATCCATCTCATAAATCCAAAATATCGTCTTCTGGGTCATTGGAAGTTTTTCTTTTTAAAGTCACAAACTGGAGTTTTCAAGTCTTCATGCACAATTCATATGGTAAGGAAAAAAAAAAGATGTATATGCTGTACCTTACTAGCCAGATGAGAAAGGCCCACCATCTTCCCTATAGATGATAGGGTATGGGTTACATTAGGTTATAAAAATATATTGGTTGTATTTCACAGAGCTTACAATAATACTTCGGTTGTCTAAACCTGTATGTTATAATAGGCATTGTGGTTTTGGGGAAACCTCTAACCCTCTTTCCTCACTTTAAAAGAGAGACAAAAATTCACTAAGTATAGTAACTATCTCCTAAGTTATTCTGAAGATTAAATAATAAAATATCATGATAAGGGCACGGTTTTGTTTAGCTAGCTTTTGAAATTCTAATGCCCTTTCAACAGTGCTTTAGGCTTCATAGGTATTCAATTAATTCTTAATATCAAATAATGTGTCCAGTTCAGTACCTGATACACAATGAATTCTCAGTAAATGTTGACAATTGTGATTATTCAACAATAAAATAAATTTCTCTAGGTGTCAGCAAGGATCCTTTAACTGGCAATAGTCAAGCAGAAGTTTTGAAACACCTATTAGGAACTGGAAGGGATTAATAAATTAGGAAATTTATTGATGTGCTTGACTTTAACTCATGATGTGTTATAATTGCTGTTTTAGAATTGTTAATAGTCTTACCTCTTTTTGAGGATTAAAGTGAATAGCTATAATTTGAATGTCTCCCCATGAGCTTCTCTGGTCAATTGAGGTAAGGAAATCAGTAATAAAGACTCAGAGATCTTAATACACTAAAATTTTGGTTTAGTTCACTTGGCTCTGTTTCCTGTAGAATCAACAGCTCAAAAATATTTGAAAGGAAAAAAGAAGTCTGTAAGTTTTCCTTCAAGATATATTAAATATTGTATATTTTCTAAGCAACAATGAAGTTGTACTATTCTATACCAAAATAATTAGTTGATTCAATAAGTTCTTAGAAGAGGAGTAAATCTTTTAACGAAGTTACTTATCTAAATAAGCAATAAATTACATCAGATAGTTACTCATAGAATAATTTTTAACTAGCTTCCATAATAGAAATACCTGCATTCTAACTCCAGATCCCCATTTATTACTAAGAGAACTTGAGTAAGTTACTTAACCTTTCTATAAAGTGATACCAGTATTAACATCTGTCATATTAGGGCTATTGCGACCTTTATGAAGAAAGTGGAATTTAAATGTTTAACAGAATTCCCCTGCTTGCCATTAGACCAATATATATTAGCTACACATTTTAGCCTTGTATTACTAAATGGACTCATGGACTCAGCCTGAGCTTTCTTTTCTTCTTTAAGCCTTAAGTATTTGGCTTCAAGTTTGTATCTTATTTTCCTAACAGAGGACCAGGAAAGGAAGCAGCAAAGTAAAGTTAAGTGAGCCCTCTATGTCTGACCTTTATAAAGTCCATTGTTTCATATATGATCTCCTAATCTCAACCCAGGGGAATAACTAGAACTGACATGTATTCCCAAAGTGACTTCCTCTGACAACTCACAGCAGGCTAGAATAGAATAGAATAAGCTGAGTTAAAAATTTTAGATTATCTTCATTCTCTTTCTGCTAGATGTGTTCTGAAAATAGTTTGTACAAGTTAAGTTTCACTTCTTTCCTCTAGGATATTATTAAAGGTGTGTTTCTTTTAATTTGGCTCTCTTTGATTTTTTTATAGCTTAATATATGTATTTTTTGTACTCTTAATGTTCTTAAATTCCTGGCATTCAGTTTCAGAGCTTTTATATCACACTAAAATCTGATATTCACATGTTTGCAACTTTTTGAAGCTGGATAACTTATGAGTACTGTTTTGAAAAAAAATGAATTGCATTCCTTTCTCAGTTATCATTATTTAAATGGCATCTCTGCCTTCACTGAATTTTTTTCTTTTGCTGTTGCTCTCATTAAATGCATTTTTCCAATTTGAGTTTGACCATTTCTTGTCTCTGCCTTGAAAAATGCATTTTAAAATTGTAGACAAGAAAAATGCCTGTGAAAGATCACAATCTCATAATCATATAAGCATTTGCTCATCATAGGTCTGCAGAGATTATTTTTTATAACAGGCCTACAGAACTCTTTATTCTGTGTATTAATTTGATAAATTTTACTTTTTAGATGAGTTTTACTATTCTTAAATTTACAGAAAAACTGCTAAGATAGGTCAAGAAAGTTCCCCTATACTCAGCACTCAATTTCCCTTAGTAAGCTTCAGTAACATATTTTATTAGTAGAGTACATTTGTTACAATTAATGAATCAATATTGATACTGCATTATAACAAAAGTCTATGTTTTCCGCAGATCATAGTTCTTACTTACTGTCCATTTTCTGTTTCAGAATACCACATTCTCTTTAGTTGTCATGTCTCCTTAGACTCTTTTTGGGTATGACAGTTTCTCAGACTTTCCTTGCTTTGATGACCTCAGTAGTTTTGAGGAGTACTGGTCTGGTAGTTTGTAGAATGTCTCTCATCTAGCACTTGTCTAATGTTTTTTCTCATTAGTAGACTGATGTTATGGATTTGGGGGATTAAGACCACAGAGGTAAAGTGCCATTTTCATCATATTATATAGGTTGAGTATCCCTTAGCTGAAATGCTTTGGGATTTTGGATGTCTTTTTGATTTGGGAATATTTTTTCTAAACACAATGAAATATCTTGGGGATGGGACCCAAGTCTAAACATGGCAATTAATTTATGTTTCATATACACCTTATACACATAGCATGAAGGTAATTTCATACAATATTTTAAATAATTTTGTGCATGAAACAAAGTTTGTGTACATTGAACTACCAGAAAGCAAACGTGTCACTATCTCATGTCTTCTGTGCTCAATAAGTTTTAGGTTTTGGGATATTTTGGATTTTGGATTAGGGATGCTCAACTTCTATCAACATGACTTATCCCTGCTGATGTTGATGTTGAGCATCTAATTTTTATGTATTTTTAAAAATTTCTCATTTAGAAGCCATTCTTATTTGGATACCAAATGTCTATGCTTGTATATTCATGTTTGGGACTATCTGCCCTAGACCAACTTGTGTACTGTTCATTATGTACATCACCCACTGGCTGGCACTGCTAAGGTGAAGCTGGGTTAGGAACATCCCTGTGATTTAATTCAAAAATGTTAATCTACCCACAACAAAGCCTCTAATCTGGGCTGGTGGTATAAGAATGGGAATTGATTTTAATGCCTTGGAAGAGAGTCCTGTGAGAAATAGTGGTCAGAATCCAGACATATGGACTTTTTCTCCTGGAAGTAATCCATTTTCAGATAGGAAATACAGAGTACCAGACAATAAACCACTGGAGAATCTCAAATATACAAATCGGGAGAAAAGGGTTTATTGAAGAAAACAAATCAACACTGTTACATGCACATGTGTTCTCAGGACTAACACTGATTAGTGCAATCCAGACCTAAACAGCAAGATTCCTTTCAGATCCCACTGCCTAAAATGCCATGCCCCCGCTGGAAAAGATGAAGTTTTACTTCATCTTGACTTTATCTTGACTTTGAGCTTGCAGAGAGATGACCTTATGACCCCAGCCAGCTAAGCCTTTGGAGAAGGAATGGGTGGGTATCAGTGTGGGGTCAATTGATTGAACTTTCTGCTCATTCATTTATATGACAGAAAATTAAAGGACAGGGTGCCTGTTGTTTAAATTGTAGAGTCAGTAGCATGCCCAGAATTAGAACTCAGAACTTTTTTTTTTTTTTCTGAGATGGAGTTTTGCTTTGTCGCCCAGGCTGTAGTGCAGTGGCGCGATCTTGACTCACCGCAAGCTCCGTCTCCCACGTTCACGCCATTCTCCTGCCTCAGCCTCCCGAGTAGCTGGGACTACAGGCGCCCGCCACCATGCCCGGCTAATTTTTTTTTTGTATTTTTAGTAGAGACGGGGTTTCACTGTGTTAGCCAGGATGGTCTCGATCTCCTGACCTCTTGATCCGCCCACCTTGGCCTCCCAAAGTGCTAGGATTACAGGTGTGAGCCACCCTGCCCAGCCCAGAACTCAGAACCTTTAATTTATTTTTGTTCTTTATTCCTTCATCTTTTAAGAGTTTGAAAAACTCTTCTTATCCCAGCACCTTGGGAGGCCGAGGCAGGAGGATTGCTTGAGTCCAGGAGTTCAAGACCAGCCTGGGCAACACCGGGAAACTTCATCTCCCCAAAAAAATGTAAGAAAAAAATTAGCTGGAGTATGGTGGTGTGCACCTGTGGCCTCAGCTACTGGGGAGGCTGAGGTGGGAGATTTGCTTGAGCCCAGGAGGTCAAGACTGAAGTGAGCCGTGATCACCTGGGTGACAGAGCAACACCCCAACTCATCAAAAAACAAACCAAAAAACCAACCAACCAAACAACAAACAAAAAACTCGTCTTAAAAGATTATCTGTATTTTTCTATCATTTCTTAACTTTAAGTTTATTTTATGCAGATATTAACTTCTTTTAATGTTATAGACCAAATCATATAAGAGATTTGCTAGATTTTGTTGCTGCTAGTGTTAGGTACCATATTTTCCAATTAAGGATAGTTTATTTTCACTGACAATATGAAGTAAAACTAAGATATGGTTTATTTCTATTGATTATGCAAGACGAAAAGTTATCTTAATTGATTTTTTTTTTTTTTTTTTTTTTTTTT
>NW_026652301.1:3034321-3067440 GCF_009828535.3 Hylobates moloch | reverse complement strand
ACCAAATGTCATGAACTTAAACTTTATTAAAATTGGTTTTCTTCATAGGACTTTCATTAGCTTCTCATGGTTTACTCTTTCCAACCCACAGCCTGGTTTTACTTTTAACACACTGCACTTTAGGTTTAAAATGATCTAATAAAGTAGTGCTTCTCTAATATGTGACTTTAAGCAAAGTTGACTCTTGAATAATAACTCACTTACAGGGAATATTTTAAAAAGTGGACCTTTCTGGTTAGCTGTAGGTATAATGGCAGGAGATATAATCTTAGTATAACTAGAAATAACCTCAACACATTTAAAATCCGTAGGATAATGAAACATATAATTATAAGAGAAATTCTGCTGGGGAGTATTTGTGCCAAAGAAGAGATGACACTATTTTCACTGCCCATCAACTGAGGATAATTGACAATAATACACCTCAGGTACATAAATAGATTTGCAGTGCCCATGGATAACATGCATTTCAGCAAGAGATTGCTGTGAATACAAAATGAACTTAGAAAAAGGCTAGGAAACTTGAAATGTTCACACATAACTTGCCACCTTTAAAAAAAAAACAACAAAAAAAAACCACAACAAAAATCCACAAATTCTCCAAAGAGTAATGGTGAGAAATGAAGTGTTTGAGGCACCGAATAATGAAGTCTTTGTGATAACTTCAGTTCACTAAATAAAATATATCTTATGCTACCATCCTAGGATATGAACATATTCAAGATTAGGAAGAAAACTCAAAATAACTTTCAATCTTCAAGTGAGAAAAGAACATTTCAAAAAGAAGATCAAGGTCCTTAACTCCTTATTGTATTGAATATATGTTCACTCTGCCATGATTACTGTTGTATTTTGAATATACCTACAGCAGTTGATATATAATAGTCAGTTAATATATTTTGTTAAATGACTTCAGAAGGAAAATATTGATAGAGAACTGAATTATGGCACAGTGTTAGAAATTCATAGGTTGATTCAAAAGATTATTACAGCTCAAGCTGTCAATTTCTCCTTTCTTTCAAATAACTAGCAAGCAGGGTACTTTTGTCTCCTTGTCATTTGTCAATGTACTAAGGACTAAGTGCCTGAGTCTATTACCAGGTAAGAAAGAGAGGTGAATAAATATGGGATCAGAATGATTAACAATGAAAATCAATTAGTAATCATTGTTCAATAAGATTTATTAATTATAAGCAGGATAAAACCAATATAGTTAATAAGAGCATACGAAAGATTATTCTTGGAACACACAGCAGTGGAATTTTAGGGATATAAAATAAGAGATCATTAAAAAGGAAAAGCAATTGAGAAAGGGTAGTTATTTTATTAATAAAAAAGTTGTGAAAGGTTATGTCAAACATTTCCATAGCTTACCTAAGACGTTCTTATTTTACTGAAAGTAAAGGAAATGGATTGGACATAACATGAAAATTATTGGCCTATTTTGTTAAGCTTTTCATCCACATCTCATGTACATAGAATAGAGCTTAAAAATTATTTAGTGGTGAACTGTAAGCTTTTACAACACTGGGTCTGCAAACAGATTTATTTCATTAATAAGAAGGAAAGACAAGAAGCTTGATTAGTAGATTGTTTTTTCCTCTAGCAAATTGTTTCTCTTTGAAATACATTGTCTAGAGTTATTTTTAGTAGAATTTCTAAACGACAGGTGGATGAAACTTTTTCTTTTTGAATTTGTCTTGATTGCAAGAAATTATCTAATTTCATCCCTCAGTTCCCCCCAAGTCAGTTACAGCTGTACATGCAGTGTTATCTGAATTGGAAATATACTTCAAAACTCATTCATTTGCTTGTTTATTAGGAGAACAGGCAAAATTCCAATGACAACAATTACGTGCCCTTTCCTGATGCTCTTTAAATAAAGTACTTTGCAAACCATACATAAATTTGCCTTAAAATGTTATGTTACCCATACATAGTACATTCTCAGAAAGACTTCTTAGGTTGGATAAATGGAGTGCTACCTCCATCATTGCAGATTTGAATACAAGTTATTGTTTTTTTTTTTTTCTGGAGTGGAATGAGATGCAGTAGTTTACAACATGAAACAAGACATACATACTGGGATTAAGTCAATAAAACACTCCACTCATGTTTTCTTTGAATAGAGACACTAACCAAAGATCAAATATCCTAGACAAACTGGGTATTAATATTTTCTCATAAAATTAGTAACATAAATACCTGCTTTGTCAGGTATTTGTTGAATTTGTTCAATTTGTCAGGTATTCTATGAATTTGTTCTGAATTCATAGAATTAGGGTATGAATTTAGTTACTACAGTAGAAATGAAACTAACGTAACAATCTGGAGGCAGGTAGTTAAGGGCTGGTAGGACAGCTCTACCCCATGAGGTCTTCTAAACATTCAGTCTCCTTCATATTTGTCATTCCATCATCCTCTCTGGAGTTGTTCTCATCTGCAGGATTCAAGATGGCTTACCATATCATCTATGGTCTAGTCACTGGAAAGAGAAAAGGAGACAAGTGGAGACCCCCTTCCTTTAAAAGAAGGACATGAAAGTTCTACATATTCGTCACTTCTCTTCACATCCCATTGACAAGAACTTTGTTATAACATGCCACATTTAGCTCCATGAGAGATTGAAGAGTTTATTCTTTCTTTTAGTTGTCCATGTGCCCAACTAGGAACTCTCATTATTTAAGAAGAGGAAAATGAATTTTGGGAGACAACTATCATTTTCTGTTCCACGTCCCAGCTCTTAGGATTGTGGTGAGGGTCAAATAAAGTGATGGAAGATGAGGAGGTATATTAACTGATAACACAGTAAAATAAAAATGGTAGTTACTAGTACTGAAATCAGCTACTAGGACCTGGGTGGGAACACAGCTCTGAATTTTAGTTTCTATCTATAAAAAGACGGCCTGAATAGATGATCTCTATGTTCCTTTTCCATGCCTTGTATTATGATCTTAAAGTTCTTTGTGTCTTTCTTAAGTAACTCTGCGATTCTCCTCTGGAACATTCATGTATAGGCTGATTGCTTGGTTTTATCTTGTCTAATTCAGGTACATTTCTCTCCTTCGTCAGTTTCTGCTTCTTAGTCTGACTCCTAATGTTGGTGGTTCCAATATCTACCCTGACTTCTATCTCTTGCATATGGCATTAATCCCCATATTTTTCTAAGTTCTTTGTGCAGTTTCTGTAAAGATAGGAACACAGCTGAATACAGGAAGATGTATCTCAGGAACTACGGCAATAAGCAGGCCACTTAGTCTGTAAATCACACTTGGAGTGGGCAATTAACTAGGTCTCCTCCCCACTGAGAACCCTGAAGCACTGTAAAATGTAGAACCTGGAACACTGCTGGATTTAGCCAGGAATTCAATATTTAAATGGGTCACCTCGGACATATAATAGCATTTGCCAGATGATAAAAAAAGGTTTAACAGTATGATCATAAATCTTGGGTCCAGCCTGGGCACTTGGTTTTTCCCTAACTTGTTTTAAATCAGTTTGAAAAAGACAGAGGGGGAGATAATTATGATCACAGAATCTTTGAATCAGAAGAAAATATAAAGGTCATTTCACTTAATTTCTCTCCGGAAGAAGCACTCTCTCTCCAACTTCCCAAACATGTTTATTCTATTTTTGCTTGATTGGAAACTCACTGCCTTCTGAGACAATCTATTGTTCTATTGTTTATAATACTGAGAAATTCTCTAATTGTGGCTGATATGTTTTTTATGTTTTTTTTTTTTAATTAACTGTGGATTATCTGAATGGGCCTCATGGACTGCTGTGATAATATACTAAATTTTATTCTCCTTGAATCAGAGTTTTGTTACTTAACACTAAAATGCTGGCATGAATTCAATACCATTAACTAAATTTTTATTGAGTCCTGTGGTAAGCAAAGCACAGATTTCCTATACCTCTCTATCTTGTATTAGTCTGATAGGCTATGCTATGCTGCAATAAAAAACAATCTTAACATTCTAGAAACTTAAATCGATAAATATTTATTTATTTTTCATGTTATATATCATCTCAGGTGTGTGGGGCTCTGCTTCGTCTCATCCTCATGCAGGGATGTAGCCTGATGAAGCCTTCATGATCAACAAGATTGCTCTTTAACATAGAGACAGGAAAGGAACGTGTCAGAGTATTTCCCTTAAAAATTTTTACCTTGAAAAGACTACATAGCTTCCACTCACATTTCCCTGGATAAACTTTATTTTATGGAAAGGAAATGAGATAGTACCATGTGTGCTGAAAGGTGGAGAACCAGAAATATTCATTCTCCAGTAAAATGTTAGTAAAAAACATGTAATATCTGGTCAACAAAGGGTCAGCTTATTTTTATTTCCATGTGCATAATACATTAACCTCTTTAAAAAGGAGGTAACCCAAAAGTACCACTCAGTGACAGCACAAATCTTCTAAATCATGACATCTGGATGATATGCAGTAGCCTTAATATCAGGTCTGAATATAACCCTTTTTGATCTGAACACATATGAATTAAAAATGTACATTAACTTCCTCTCACAGTCCAATATACACTGACCAAAGTAGAATAGGATAATTTGAATAAATATTCCACTTTGGAAAAAGAATAATAAAAGAACATGGGGCTAGTCTGGCCTAGAGCAATTGTGCTGTGCCATACAGCCAAGATTGCGAAAGCTGCCTACCTTGAAGTTGAGAAATATTCCTTGCACAGGCCCTGATTTGGCTACCTGGGAGTAGCTCACTTGTCCCCTGCTCTCTGTGACCCTCTGAAAGATTCCTTCCTTTCTGTTACCCTTCGTAGGCATCTCTGAAAAACTGGTATTGGAAAATATGCCTTCTTTCAGGCCTGGGCAGCTTTCCACATCCACTTTCTGCTTACAGATGACTGACAGCTCAAGGATTAATTTAAACCCAGATCAGTGGCATTCTCTTTCAGTCCAGATTGGTGATTTGTGGTGATTTGGGAGTAAAATTCTCTGAAAACTTTGTGGGTGTCCTACCTATTTGATCCAATCAGTGTTTGATGCTAGCAATCCCACCCACAGTTCTTCTTAAAATACATTTCTTAGGACAGCTATATTCTGTAATTTTCTTATCCACATATCTCTAACTATTGTCCATTGCAGATACTTTCAGCCACTTAGGCTTAGAGAGAGTAATACCATTAAGCTCATTTTCTGGGACGCATACCTTTAGTTAGATCTCACGCTGAGATACCTTATCCACTTAATGCTATAGACATACTTTTTTTTCTTTTTTTTTAAATTTTGAGACAGAGTCTTGCCCTGTCACCCAGGCTGAAGTGCAGTGGTGCGAACCTGGCTCACTACAACCTACACTTCCCAGGTTCAAGTGATTCTCCTGCATCAGCCTCCCAAGTAGCTGGGATTAAAGCTGTTTTTTTTTTTTTTGTATTTATTTTCATTTTTATTTATTTATTATTATTATTATGTTTTTTAGTAGCGACGGGGTTTCACCATGCTGGCCAGGCTGGTCTCGAACTCCTGACCTCAAGTGATCCACCCACCTTGGCCTCCCAAAGTGTTGGGATTCCAGGCGTGAGCCACCACACCTGGCCTATAGATAAACTCTTAATATGACAATTGCCTCTAAGACTGATTTTACTTTGCCTTTTTTGTTCAAAGACTATGAATTTTACATTTTTGCTGTTTGGGCTAGAAATCAGTTGTCTCTGTATTCCTGAATTCAAGGACACAGATTTCTTTTTCATTCTTGATTCTAAACCATGTTGTTTTCTGACCAAATTTCTTATAATCCCTTGCCAAATGCAGCCAATAGCTACCTACACAACACAGATACTGTTCTTAGCCTCTTTTCTAAGAGTCCTGAGTTTACTGGGCACATGACCTGTTTACCAACTTACTAAAGGTTAACAGTTTTACTAGATGTTTTCCTACTGCTTAACTGATAACAGTTTCTTCCCTACCTACTGCTTAATTGCAAAGCCACAGATCATAGTTTTTTTTTTTGTTGCTACAGCTGCCTCCTTTTCTTGTACAAATGTCTATGTCAATCAAAATGTACTAAATTAGTTTCTAGTAACAAACACCCACAACATTTTAGTGATTTAAACCCACAAAGGTTTATTTACTGTTGGCACTATATGTACATTGGGCTATAGGGGTTATATTGTACATTGTCCTAACTCAACTATCTAAGAAGGGAGTCTTCCTATTTGGAGTGCAACTAGGAATTATGGCAGATGGAAGGGAATTTTAAAGGTCTCTGCCTAGAAATAACAAACGTCAGTTATATTTACCTTTTATTGGTCAAAGACAGTCAGATGACCACATGTGATTTAAAGGGAAGAAGAAATGCAATATTACTTTGTATTTAAAAGAAGGAAAACTAGAAACATCATTTATCAGCCTTAATGACTACCCTGCTTCTTTTAATTTTGATAAAAGATTGGTTGATTGTGTTTAAAGTCTAGAAGGTCTGAAGCTCTGAAATGCTAGTGTTTGCACAGGTAACAACCAAGTGTGATTTCATTATTCAAATGTCTGTAGAGCTGGAATATATTAATCAACTAACTATAATAAAATATTTATATAATATCTGCTAAATTTCAGAAGAAAAAGATGAACCCATTATAAAATAAATGAATACTGCATCAAGAATATTTACTTGCTAATACAGACAGAAGGTGTTTTGTTTTCCAAATGAGGACATTCATAACTCATACCATATCACAAAGTTTTTGATCAACTAGAATTTTCTTCTTACTTTCTGCTAATCCCCTTACTTGTATGAGAGGTATGCATTAGGGCACATTTATAAAGATGTCATTTAAGTGTCTTAGAACTTTTAAAATTTGTCCATGGCAAAAGATCATATTCTTTTAAATGATCTATGGTACCCATCAATGCACCCAGTAGAGGGGAGGCAAAGACATATTTCATGGGCAACAACAAAAATGGATGTTCTTTTATTACTGGGTTAATTTAATTGAAATGTAATTTATATTTGCTAACAAACAAGAAGACAAATATCTACAACAACTAGGTACAAAACATATATGTATATATATGTATATATGTATATATACGTATATATGTATATGTATATATACGTATATATACATATATGTATATGTATATATGTATATATGTATATATATGTATATATGTGTATATATATATAATTAGCTATTTTGCTTTTTTATAAAACAACACAAACAACAAAAAAGTAAAATAATACAAAAGAAGCCAAATGAATAGATGAAGTTTTGGAAATAATTTTCTATAATCGGTAAGAACAACCAGGCAAATGGAGCATCTCATGAGGTCTAGTAGAATAGTTGTTTATTTATTATTATTTATGTTCTTATTTACTATTAAAAACTGAATATCCAGTTGGTAAAATAGCAAGCCTTTGTCCTGTGCAGACAGCGCCTTCTTTTTAAAACTAGGGTTCATTATGTTTATCTCTGCACATAATTATCACAGTCATTTAAAGTGTTTTAAAAAAGGATTAATTTTTCTCTTACAGCTACCATACATTATAGAATTAATGGGAATCTCAAAAACCCCTGTGGTCACTGTACCACTGAGATGACTGAAATAGCCTTTTCTCTGATTTTCTTTCTTCCAGACATCTTTTCTTTCAAATCCATCCTTTATCCCCCTGATAAATCATTCTGTCTACACATCTTTTTTTGTAAAAATCCTTTTTTGTCAATGAGTTCAAGACACAAACAATTTTGATGCCCTATTTTTTGTAGCATACAGTCTAGACCTCTTGTAGTAGCACTCAGGATCCTTCACAGACGTTACAACCATTGCTTTTCTATTCCAAGAGAATGGCAATTCTCTATTGCTTCCTCAATTGCCACAGGCATCCCCATTTCTGGACTGAAATATTGTACCTTCCCTTGCAATTTGTACTAAAACTCAAAATCCAAGAAGACTCTCATGAATATTATCCTACTTTTAAATTTTAATGTCAGAATGTTTAATTCTCCCCATACTCCAATAACTTAAACATGCCCAATTATTAAGTAATGAGATGATTTCATAAGCCAAAGAATGCATTTTTAAATTTCTTCACAGGACCAAGCTTAAGTGAATGCTGATGAAACGTTTGCTAGTTTTTTGACCATGTAGCATTGGCTTATTTTCCATCTCCCAGCAAATTCATAAATTAGCCACAAAATTAGACTACCCATTTTAGTTTCTCATTCTCTAGAATCAGAAACTCTTTTAAATCTAGAACTTGCTGCCTCACTTCCAAACAACAGTAGTAGTTACACATTCTTCTTTTCTCTGGCTTTCTGCCCTCACTTTATATTTTATCAGTTTTCTTATTTGTTAATTCACAATCCAATTGTTGAAAACATAGTCTATGCTAGGCTACTCTGCTAAAAGCTGGGAATGGAGAAACTATCTCTGCCCTTAAAGAGTCCATAATGTGGTAGTGAGAGAGAAGCTAAACCAATATGCACAATAATGTTATGAGTGTTTAGACTAAAATACAATTGAGTATAATGGGAAACATTTGAAAGTCAGCAAAAGAATTCCAAAGCTCCTACTTCTTAATTGTTGATTTTTTTCCCTAAGTATTATTTTCTCATTGTTTCACTTCATTAAAGAAACTTTTTCATGGCTCTTAAGCCTTAAGATCCTTGATCTGGTTCCTATGCAATGGACTATTTTTCCTGTTTTCCTCAGTGACCTGGCCTGCTTTTTGCTTTCTGTGGCATTCCCACCAGCTTTTTGATCCTCGCTCAGCTCTGGGTTAAGCCACTATGACATCCTGCTGCTTTTTCCATCTGTCTATAAATTCTGTAGCAATTCCTATTCTGATTCTAAATATGAGCCTAATGCAATGAGTGAGTTGACTTCTTCGACTCTCTTGCCTCTGAACTCTTTTTTCGTGTAGTGCTTTCTATGAGCATTCTGGTGTTGACCTGAAATATTGACACTTCCACTTTCACTCAGACTCTCAAGTAAAAGAAAAGATGTTTTCATATCGTTATCATTATGCTTCACATGTTAGAGTTCTTTATATATCCCAAAGTCATTTACATTCTCCTCATTAATAAAAACCTTCAGTACAAGTGAAGATAGGCACTTGGTTGCAGCGTTGTAATTAGTAGGAGAGTTAGGATTTAAATCCAGAAGCTCCATGAGTCTACCACATTCTCTGCAGAAGCAGCATCATGGCTCTTTCCACTAGGGTTCTATCTGTTGTGAAAACCTTCTCTAGACATTGGCCTTCCACTGAGGTAGCATAAATCTTTCTTCTGCTAATAACACATAGAATTCATGGATATATTTTAACTAATCAAAATCCTCACTGTTAAATAAAGGAAGGGAAATCCCATGGTGCCAAAGTCAAAGGGAAATTTAAAACCAGAATTCTATGTTAGAGTGTTTTGCTTTGGCAACTCAAAGATGGGAGGGCAGGAATGTTAGATTAAGTTTGGGTATAGGGCCTTGGAGTTGTTGACCGGAGTTCAGTATCCACTGGGGAACAGAATCTGTGACCTTGGATTCAATTGAAGAAATGGGAATGAATAACCATGCTAAAGTTGGACCTTTACAAGAAATGGAGTAAAAGAGGAAGTGGGGAAAATTTTCACATCTGCCTGAGAAGCAAGAAAGAACTTGACTCTACCAAAATTCTAGGTGGGAAATAAAATTTTCCAGTGAAAAGCTGAAATCTTAGGCCAGAGACACAAATAAGCATGAAGTCTGAAGTTAGTTTATAAATGTTTTGTTAGACTCCTCAAGCCAAGCTATTAAAACATTTTGAACTAGTAAACATCCTGGGAATGTTAAGAAAACAAAGATAAAACAATTATATAATAACCAAACTGGGGTACATGAGATTCTTAAGGGAAAAAAGTTTCACTAAAAATGAGCTCGTGAGAAAAAGTAGAAAGCACACGAGGTGATAACACACCTTGAGGGTGTCGGCCAACACAAACTCAGGAGGAGCAGATCTCTCAAAACTGGAGATTATGGAACAACCATAAAGAGGCTAGGTAATATTTACTGCATGGATGAAGTAATTTAAAAAGTAAAAAGAGGAATAGAATCACAAATAGTAAGAAAAGACAATTTTTGTTCACCATGTTTTGTTGTTTTTACCTCTTCAATGGTTTTTTGGCTCTGTCTCCTCATCTCCATCCCTATTGCCACTACTTCAGTTTAGGCCTTCATCATTTCTCATTTGGATTACTGCCACAACCTCCTAATTGACTTTCTTGGCTCAGCATTGCAATTTTCTCTCTCCCCAATCTTGTTTTCATTCCCACTTGTTCTTCACATTGCTATATCAAAACACATCATCCCTCTGATTTATGTATTATAGGCTGATTTTAGTCTTTGGGACATAGGTCAAGCTCCTTGGCATTGTATTCATAGCTCCTTAAGATTGGACCCCAGACCACCTCTTCAATATCATCACACAGCTGCCTCATCCTCCATGCACTTGCCATTCTCTCTCTCTCAGCTCTGTGCCTTTGCATGCTCTACCTCTGCTGTTTGGAAAGGTCTCCAAGTCTCCTTTGCCTAAGTCAATTCCCCTTTCAGGAAGCTTCATTGATTCATCTTCTCCACAGCCTCTTCCTTAGTCTGGATTAGGCTTCTTGCCATCGTGCCCCCATTCCTTTCAATGTCTTCTCTGTCATGGCATTACCATGAGTGTCATGATGGTCTGTGGACCAGGGTGATCCCTACTGGCTTGTGGGTTCTTTGAGGACAAGGACCAGGTCTTGCTTGTATTTGTTTCCCACACATTTGGCATAGTGTCTGGCACAGGTGATGAAGCCTGTGCTATTAGGGAGTGAGGTGGTTTACTGGATGGTTTCCTCTTTGGTGATTCCTCTCTGTTTAACCCTATTACTGATTTGATTACCAACTTAAGCTGAAGCCTTTCTCAGCTATCTTTCTTAAGTATTAAAAGTGGATTTGATTTGCTTCTAAGAATCCTCCGTCCCTAGTTTCAGAGTCACATCACTGTCCCTTTATGCTCCTCTGCAAGTGGTCTCACTTGACAGTTTTACCTAAATAATTACATAAAGGGAGAAAATATTGAATCCTTTCTGTTTTCTATCTTGTTTCTTTAAGTAATCTTTTAGTTTTGTGTGATCTCTTTTGCTTTTCCCAATTTCTCTTCTTTTTTTCAGATATTTTCTTCATTCCCGTATGCATCTTTGGTTGGATCTTTTCTGTTTCTTTTCTTTCATGCTGACACTAAAAGCAATCTGTCACCTTTTGTTCTTTCCTGTCAGTCAATCTCTGGTCCGTGACAGATTAACGTTGACAAGCTTTTGTGCTGAATATAAATGGTTTCTCTCTGTGTTTAAAAGGGAACACACAGCACACAAACAAGCTGGGGAAAGGACTATTTATGACATAAGAAGTTGGAAAAATTGGGATAAACATATTGATCTATTGCAATCTTTTGTTTGTGCTAAGACCAAGTAAGTAATTATTCAGACTACTTACTAACCTCTTCACAATTTAAGATTGCTTAACTTTCAGTGTAAACAAATTTTATTGTGGTCTAAGACAATTTCCAAATGCTAGCATTCATTTATTTAAAAGGGGAAAGTCTGTGGAATAATAATATTCTGCCATCCTCCTTTTAATGAGAATGGTTATGGTAACTTTTTGAAATAAAGATGTCATAACAACTATATGACAGTATGTTGAAATAGGAGAAATGGGGTTGTTATCTGGGTTTACAATTAGCATAACCAAACTGTAGAATAATAATGGGGCATACATGGAGGAAAATGTTATCCTGGTTAAAGAAGCTGGGCACTAAAATCTACAGAACTGTGTTAGAATTCTGGTTCTGTAATTTATTAGGCACTTGGCCTTGTACGAAACCTCAGGTTCCTCATATGTCAATTAGGCTAAGGATTAAAAGGAACAATGTATTATTTAGCATGAATTCCTGGCATATAAAATACCCTATATATGTAAGTGTAAAATTAAAATAATGATTGTCATTAGCTTATCTCTCTCATCCTCCTGTTCCCTTCATCATTGTCATCCAACTTAAACGTCTACTTTCAAAATTCTCACTATTCTTACTCTTTCTAAACCAGTAACCAGTACTTTTAAACTGTGTTGTGACCCATTAGTGGGTTATGAAGTCAATTTACTGATCTATATTTTAAAATGTAATACAATAGAAAATATTAGAGTGAATTGTATGTACTAGCAGAAAGTATTTTTGTGAAACATTTTAGTTATACAAATGATCTGACTGACATTTTAAACAGGCTCTTCTGCCTGCTCTATGGACTGTGGACTCTAGATGGGCACAGCTGGAAGAAGGAGCTTTTGCTATCATCCAAGTGAGTGGTAGTGAGGAAGATGACCGACATGGAAGGAATAGTTGTGGGTGAAAAGTGGCCAGATTATGGATAGAGTTCATGGTAGAGGCAACAGGTTTTGTTAACTACTGGATGTAAGGTAAAAATTTTTTGTTGGACCAAGCAAATGGAAAAATGGATTTGCCATTTTCTGAGATGAGGATGTCCCTAAGTGGGGTAGGTTTGTGGACTAGAACAGAGAAAGATAAATTTTGAGTGTATTAAATTTAAGATGCCTATTATTATGGATGTGAAGATGTTAAATAGATAGTTGGATATACAAGTCTAAATTCAAAGGCGAGTTCTGGACTGAAGATGCACATTTGGGAGTCATTAGGGTATATATACTATTTGAAATCATGTGTCTGGATGAGATCATCAAGGGTGTGAGTGGAATTTAGAGAAGGGATGTGGTCCAAGGACTGAACCCTGGGGTACTGTGACATCTAGACCATGAGAAATTAACTACAGGCAAGTAAAGAGACTGAGACACTGCAGCCAATGAGAGGGAGATTAACACCTAGGAGAGAGTGGTGTCCTGAAGCCGAGTGAAAAAAGTACAACTGGAGTGAGTGGTCACCTGTGTCAAGGGCTGTCAGTGGATCACAAGGTGGAGATGATGTATTTAGCCATTGATGGTTATTGATGCTGCACACAAGCACCATTTTGGTAGGGTGGAAGCAAAAGTGTGAGATACATATTTTGTGTGTGTCAGGTTTTACAACATGTAATTGTTATAATGCAATACATTTTTTGTTCTTACCTTTTTTTTTAACATCATGTTTTTAAAGTGCATTCTAGGTCATACGTCTAGGTTGTTGCTTTTTACTTGCATATTCTACTGTATTTTTAACTCCATTTCTCTGATGATGGAGACCCATGTAGTTTCTAAGTCACTGTCCTAGTGAACTTTCCTGTCCCCTTTTAGTCCTGTGCTAGTATTTCTCTGGGGTACATACCTAGGACTGTAACTACTAGGTCTTAGGACATGGACATTCTTCATTTTTATGAAATACTGCCAGATTTTTTTTTTTTAGTATTAGTAGCTGAACTTATTTACCTTCTTTTCAACAGCATATGGAAGTTCAATATCTTCATAGCTTTTTTTTACACTTGGATCTAACCCCTTTTTCTTGATATTTTTGTTATTCTAATGGGAATTCTGTGGCTTCTCAATGTTTTAATTTGCATATCTCTCATTACTAATAGTTTAACAACATTTTCATACTGATATTGGCAATTTGGGCTTCTTCTTTTATGCACTTGCCTACTCATATTGTCTTTGTCCAGTTTCATGCTATCTCCATTGAACCAGCTTTCTCCTTTTTAGAGTCTTCATTATCCACTAATGACGTCTTCTTTGTTGTTTTTTTTGCCAGTTCCCATGACACAAGCTGCCTTTCTTTATGATTCCAGAGTCTGTGTTACAGTTCTCTTCAGTTACCTTAAGCCTTCAAATCAATGATTTAATATCCAGCTAACACTGTAATGTTATATTTCCTTAACTTTCTCGACTTCATTGGCCAAGTCTCTAAATGAGCCAACATCAAGGGCAACTTTTGCAACGTTCCATTTTTAATCTTTCAAAATAAGAGTTTCTTTTTTTACAACAAATTTTTTGCAGTAATGTCTGGAAGCAGCACTCCCACTATTTGACTCCCTGCTGAGCTTCCCAACGCATGCACCAACATTCCTTAGTCCCCATTTGACACCCAGTTGCAGTCACAATTCTTTCCAGAAAGAACGTAAGGAAACAAGCCAAATGTTTTCCTCTCCAAGAAGCCACACATACCTACACTGAACTTACATGGCACTAAGTAGATATTGTCCCACAGGTCACTCTTTGCTTCGGTTCATCTGTCCTATAAGGTTATCAATTGTTGGAGGGTGGGCATGTTAGCATAAACCAATATAACATGGGTGTAAAAAACTCGGATCTTAGGCCTGGTAGTCTTGGTTCAAATTCTGACTCTGCCACTTAACAACTTAGTTTCAGAGATGTTACCTAACCTCTGTGTGACTTGGCTTATTACATCATTGTTGTAAAGAATTAAGTGAGTTGCTACATGTAAAACACTTAGAAGAATGTCCAGAAGATTGTAATCACTCCATAAATGTTACCCATTACTCTAAATATTGATATCCACTCTACTTCCATTCCAGTGATATGTTGTACATATTAATAGTACATGTTTTTAAAATGATTTGAATATGAAAGCAATATATTACCGATAGTGGGTGAAATGAGAACTGGAAGTAAAAACAGGAACAGGAAGCTAAGAAAGCTTAAGAAATATAAGGTTAAAGTGGTAGTTTAATTTTAAATTATTGATTTGAAGGCTCAAGAGAAAAAGCACGAAGATGTAATTGCAACCATTTTCTATTATTCGTTTTCTATTTTAGCCTTGGCCCATAAAAATGAGAACTTCACAGATAATAGGAGAAAACTTTTCACCTATCTCTTCACCTCTGCAGACCCGCCGTTCAGGATGAAGGCTCTACTGATGGGTGAGATTGAGAGGATTACTAAGTATGCCTGCTTGAGCCCTGTTTTTGCTCTTTCTTTTCACCCAGCTTTCCTGCAGGCAAAGTCTCTTCTCTTCTCCTCCAACAGTAAGTGCACAGGGGCAGGCCTTGACACTGTGTGGGGAGATACCCATGCCAGGGGAAGTAGGAAAGCCTGTGTTTGCCCCAGATGCAAACTAAATTCTCTAATACAAACTTACTAGCAGTGAGGCTGATGTTTTGATTCTTTTCTGACTTCTGTGTTTTATCACTTAGTTTGCCCCTTGAGAAGTCCCAATAAAAGGGAAGAATGCACAGCAAGATAAAGGAAGGCGATAGAGAGGGAATAAACATGGAGAGACAAATAGAAAGGAGCTGGACAGTGGTAAATGAAAGGATGGAGACCTCTTCATTTGTTTCATACAGTAGGAACATTCATAGAATTGCAGTGCTGGTGACTGATGAAGAACAGATTCAACAGCAGGAGGTACTGAGAGAGGGATAGCTACAAATAGGGACCACAAGTCCTAATTTGGCTGGCACAGTCCAGGTGTGTGTCTACCGTCTTAGCATTTTGTTCAGTTTAGTATTTTCCTGAACAAAGGTATCCCAGTTTGGATAGTTAATTATATAGTCACCATAGGTGTGGTGGAAAGAACAAGGCTGTTGTTGGTGCATGATAATGGAGAAAACCATAAATGAGCAGTTTCATGAGGAACGTGATTTTTAAGTGATGGGTAATTATATGCCTTTAGTTTTAAATGCCATCTGAAAATTGGATGTCATAAGCCTTCTTTGAGGAAATGTTATCATTAACACAAAAATGGTCAGAGACTATTTCCATTTATATAGTTCAGTTTTTTTTTGTTTTTTTTTTTGACAGAGTCTCACTCTGTCACCCAGGCTGGAGTGCAGTGGCACTGTCTTGGCTCACTGCAAGCCCCACCTCCCAGGTTCACATCATTCTCCTGCCTCAGCCTCCCAAGTAGTTGGGACTACAGGCACCCACTACCATGCCTGGCTAATTTTTTGTATTTTTTTTTAGTAGAGACGGGGTTTCACCATGTTAGCCAGGATGGTCTCGATCTCCTGACCTTGTGATCCTCCCACCTCGGCCTTCCAAAGTGCTGGGATTACAGGCATGAGCCACCGTGCCCAGCAGTTCAGTTGTTTTTAAAGTGTGATCCCTTTAAGGGGACCCATATTAATGCCACCTGCGAACTTGTTAGAACTAAGGATTCTCAGGACCCATCCAAACCTACTGAATCAGAATCTTTGAGATTGGGGCTCAGCCATCTATGTTTTAATAAACTCTCCAGGTGAATCTGATGCACAAGAATGTTTAAGAGCCAGTGGTTTCATTTATATGTAATAATTGTGAAGGCAGAAATATGATAGTGCTATAATCTGTCAATCAATCATCTGTTAAGAATCTATACAAAGCCGTGTGTTGGGTGCTTTATTCTGTGAAAGATACAAAAGAACACAAAGATAGTAAAATAAGCATTCTCTACCCTTGAGAAGATTGCAGTTGGGTTGGGGAAATTGCACCTACACCCATAAGAAGTTGTCTAATAATAGAAAATGATAAATAAGTAGGCAAGCTAAAATGTCTATTGGAGTTCAGGAGAGAATTCCCAATGGGAGAGCACAGACAGGAGATACTTTGTGGAGGACATAGAACTCAGAAACAAGAACAGGTAGGAAATAGCAGGAACCAGGAGAGTCTAACTGGGGAGATAAGATCAATTTTCAGCAAACAATGAGTAGCAACTGAAGAGAAGAGTGTTAATGCCAATAGGGCTCTGTATTGGTCTTATTGAAAAAAGGTTCCAAGGTGAAATGTTTTCAAAACTTGAGATTAGACAAAATTTAACAAGTTTCTTTTACTGCATATACTTCTCGGAGTCTTTAAAATGCTAAAGAGCAATGTGGTGCTCCAAGAAGGATTGTGGCATTTACCAGTTGACTTATGGTCCTTGGAGCAGCAGATGCCAAAATGGGATAAGATCCCTGAAAACACCTCTGAAGTGGAAAGCTCTTGAATCATCTCAGCTCTCATGGGGTTTACCAATGCATCCAGCATGCTGGCTACCTCTTGCTTATCCTGTTCAACCCAATTATGTCATTGATCAAATGGATCAAAATGATGTTCTGTGGGATGTCCAGACAACCCAGATCTTTTTAGACTTTATTATAAGAGATGATAGGAGAAAAGTCTAGCCTTGAGTCACAACTGTAAATGAATAGTATTGTTCATCCTCTGTGAATGACAACTGTTTGTGATTTTCTTTTCTATTTGTAATGAAAAACAGCACATTTACCAAAAGAGCGTCAACATATGACTTTTAAGGAGGTATCTGTAATAGTCAAACTCATAGAAGCAGAGAATACAGGAATGGGGCATTGTCACTAAATGAGTATAAATTTCTTGTTAGAATAAATGAATAAGTTCTAGAGATCTGCTGTAAAATATAGTGCCTATAGTTAGCAATACAGCATTGTACACTTCAAAATTGTTAAGATGGTAGATCTCATGTTAAGTGTTCTTACCACAATAAAAACAAAACACACAAAAAATGGGATACAAGGACGCTTGGGGAGGTGTTGCATATTTCTATTACCTTGATTGTAGTGATGATATCACGGATGTTTGCACATATTCAAACTCATCAAATTGTACACGTTAAATACATGCAGTTCTTTGTATATCAATTATACCTCAATAAAGCTGTTTAAAAATCAGCAAAGCCTTTCTAATCTGCTTTAGCAATGCCACACCCAGCATAGCAGCTGAGATGCGGGCTATGACCTGGTGGAGTCTGTGATAGTCTATAGTCATTGTCCAGGTTCCATCTGGTTTCTGCAGGAGCTAGTTCAGGGAGTGAAGTGGAGAAGTGATACAGCATCGACCCTACCTCCTTTAAGAATTTAGTGATGGCAATCAGGTCTAACAGTCTCCCACCCCTAGGATAAAAAATATTTTTAATTTACTAAATTTTGGCTAGAGGTGGGGGAGAGTCTCAGTGGTTGCTACTTGGTCTTTTCCAAGACCAGTTATCTAATATACAGGTGACTTCAACTGCCAAGTATGTCAGTAACAATTGTACACTCGGACTGGAAAAATCACCATTGGGTAGGTCCATAGACCTAGTGGACTCACCTTAAAATGGACCTGAGATGAGACTTTATTTATTACTTGGCCATCACAAGCCCCTACTTACACAGAGAGGCTATAATAATGCTTTGGGTTTCTGAGTATCAACTTCAATTCAGACCTTATGTTTAATTATCCTTGAGATGTATGGGCATTCCTTGTCCCCAGTGTACCATTATATGAATATATGGCAGAAGGACCAGGGAAATGCTAAGTCCTTCCTCCCAGGGACCCAGCCAATTCCTCAGTAAGATGTTTCCAGATCTGAAAATTGGCTCAAGTCTGTGAACTGAGCAAAGAATGGTGACTTTCTATTGAGGTAATTCCCTTCAGCCATCCAATTCTCCATTCTTACTTTCCATGTTTGTTACTGTAATTTCAGCTTCCCGGCTTAAGAGGAAAACCACTCTTCCATGGCCTCTATTATTCGGGGCCCTATTATCCTCATTGAAATTAACAAGCCCTTCTCTGTGACTCCTCTCCTAGACCAGGTCAGCAGAGCAGAGTCACCATTGAACAATTTTTGTGATGCTAGTGTCCCTCTCACTAGTGTATTCCTTATAGTGGCTGGTGTGTCCACCAGGCTTCTCATTGAGCTCAGTTCTCTGAGGGGTTGTGTAACTGCTCATAATATATCCATCATAGCATGCCCACTTTGCTCTTCTCTTTATTCCTTTCTCTATCACTTGCCAAGGCAACTCAAGCAACTCAAGCACATTCGGCATTGGTCATTGCTTTCTCTAGGTTTCTAAGAGCTACCCTAAAGTCAGTATCCCCTGTCCCCCAGTGTCCTTGCTGGGATAGTAAATTCTGTGGACCCAAGTCAATGAATTCTTACTTATTCAGCCTTAAATTATTACCCTCTGAATTAAGTTACCTCAAAATTCAACCACCCAGAGGTAATTCCCAGGCTCCTGCCAGTATCGGCTAGCTAATTCTTTCAGCTTTTTAGTATATCATCTCTTTCCTTGCTTATCAGACTCACCGTATTCCTAGCAGAGTTTTACTGGGATGTAGCCTATTATCTGTCTGACTGCCAGTAGAGGAGGTATGGGGCAGCCCCTGAAGTGGGTATGACTGCATTGTTGGTGGGGAGGCCTCTGCTACAATTTTAAGCATAAGAGAAGTGCTAACTCTCACCGGGCATGGTGGCTCATGCCTGTAACCCCAGCACTTTGGGAGGCCAAGGAAGGCAAATCACCTGAGGTCAGGAGTTTGAGACCATCCTGACCAACATGGAGAAACCCCGTCTCTATTAAAAATACAAAATTAGCTGGGCGTGGTGGCACACGTCTGTAATCCCAGCTACTCAGGAGGCTGAGGCAGGAGAATTCACTTGAACCTGAGAGGTGAAGGTTCGGTGAGCCAAAATCTTTAACTGTTTCTAGGGAAGAGTGTACTACATCAGCAAACTTTGAGGTTTCAGAGGGTCTGCAGAGCTCATGTCTTCAGAGGCATCCATCCAAATGTCTTTATCTATGTTTCAGGGTTCCAGATTTTCCTGGAACTAAACTAAAATTTTCCTGGGACTTGAACTAAACATAGATTTGCCTTGGCTGAGCATTAAAACATTTCTAGAGCTCTGCAACTCTAACAGTTAAGTCTTTAGCGTGCTGCTCATCTGTTTGTGCCGTTCACTGCAGGAGGTACTAGTCTCTTGGCAAGCTCAGTAAAGCTCCCTTGCTCTCATCTTTTAGTCTTAAACTGCTTGTCATGGTTTTCAGTTCCTCATTATCCTTCTGCAGGGCATCAATCCAACTTAGCAATAACCAGACAATGCCTTATTCTCTAGAGATTGTTCCCATGATCTCTATCAAATGCCTTTGTGCTCACACCAGGCATATTCCCCCATACATTTTTCCTAGATCATCATTAATAGTCTTTAGTTATTGGGTCACTGCCTCCTTCCAGGAACTCTGCATTGGCCATATATCATGCAGGAGCATGCATATATTCTTTGTCTTTTTGGCAGTAAGTGAGCCAGCATCCAAACTCTACTTTTCCATCTGTGTTCTCCTATTACTCCTGGGACCCCCTGTGACAGTTCAGCTGCTCCAAGAAGTACATACCAAGATGGGATTAAGTATGCAAAATAATTTTTTGGGGGAGAGGATGGTGAAAGCATATGAAGGATAACGGGAAGGGAGCATAAGGTGGAGAGAGCCTTCAGGCCACAGTGCAAATCTGAAATCTGTAAAGGAGAGAGAAAGAGGAGAACTGGGTAGAAAAAGAATCAGATTGCTATGCAGTTCAAAGAAAGTTTTGGTCAGGTGCATTTGGAGCCATGAGTCAAAATTGTCCATTAGAAGCGTCCTG
The DNA here is from genome assembly GCF_009828535.3 of Hylobates moloch. Classification (NCBI taxonomy): domain Eukaryota; kingdom Metazoa; phylum Chordata; class Mammalia; order Primates; family Hylobatidae; genus Hylobates; species Hylobates moloch. The sequence goes on along the minus strand of NW_026652301.1, from coordinate 3,047,110 downwards.
TGTCTTGTATTAGTTCTTCTGCTCTGCTCATTTCTTGGCTGTTAGAAACTCGTAGGGAAACGTGAGATTCCCCATGTCTCAGTGCAGACATGGTGGTGGATCTGTGTCCCCACCAGAGATCTGAGTGGCGCATTTCATGGCTGCGAAAGATCTTGCGTTTTCAAACTTCTTTGATCATGGACTTTACCTGTAAAACATCTTTAAGGGATGTTCAGTGAAATATACTTTTTAAAACTCTGGGCTTTATATTTGTGTTAACATTTGAGTTGCTGATATATTAGGAGTGCACATGATACCTCTTTTAATGTCCCTGGTTTTCACGGCTTTTCTTTGGTCAAGAGAATGCTCTGTATTTTTACTGTATTTTAAAACAAAGGTCTATATAATAGATTACTATGTACAAGAAAATGTTCAAGGATTCTGTCTCAGTCAGCTCAAGCTGCTATAACAACATGATAAACTTGGTGGGTTAAACAACAGGTATTTTATTCCTCACAATGGAGTCTGAGAAGTCCAGGATTAAATTGCCTGCCAATTTGGTGTCTGGTGAGGACCCTCTTCTGGGATTGCAGAGGGTCATCTTGCTATATCCTCACATAGCAGAGACAGAGATCATCTCTCTCATATCTCTTTTAGGGACACTAATTCCATTCAGAAGGGTTCCACATTTATGACCTAATTACTTCCCAAAGGCCACACCTCGAAATTCCATCACATTGGGGATTATGGCTTTAGCATAAGAATTTTGGAGAGACACAAACATTCAGTCCATATCAATTGTTCTATATGTTAACTTGTAACAGTACATTTGAGACAGGCACTCTTATTATCACCACTTTATAAGTGAAGAGCCTAAGGCTTCAAGAAGTTACATGACTTGCCTAAAAATCACATAGCTAGTAAGTGATTGTGCCACTTGTAAGTTGTGCAACTTGTAAGTTGAACCCACAATGTCTGGCTCCAGAGTCAGTGCTCTCAACCACTGTGCAATGCTGCCACGTGGGCATTCCTGTGTTGTCTATGGCTCTGCAGAAGAGTTTTGGAAGCTAATGCTGAATGTGACTTGGCAGGTTATTGTTAATGAAGGACCCTGAGTGGCTGGTGCAACGTAACTTGGATGACTCAGATAAGTGGGATTCTGATAGCCAGAGAGTGCATCTCCCAATGAACACATGTAGAAATATGCACTCCATAAGTATATATTATTTCCACCATGGATAAATACATATATGAACCTGCATGCACATGCTTCATACACATCAATATATCATGTAGCTATCCCATGCCTTATAATATGTCCATTTTAAGTATACACAGTCAGAACATTTTTAGTATTCCCATAAATGTATTAGTAGCTGGTTAGTATGGGATCTGTCAGGTTTGAAGCCATACAGACTTTTACTCTAATTAGCAGTGGGATCTTCAGCAGGTATTTTTACATCTTTGAGCTTCAGTTTCTCATCAATAAAAGCAGCTATCATCATACCTATCTCACAGTGTTGCTCTGAAGATCACATGAGAGAAGAGAAGTAAAACTGCCTAACACAGCTCCATTACTCAGGAGAGCAGTGAACATTGTGTTAAATTGAATTAAATATCATTTACAATTCTTAACGCGATGGAGGTTTCTAATGATTATTAATAAAATGAACGTGGATTATGTTAACCTGAGCTGGTTTCAAAATATGTACCCTGCAGCTTCTACTGTGAAGTCCAGCCTTCTCGTTTTTCTCTAGGCTAAAATCATCAGGGGTCCTGAATTATCTTCTTAGCACTCTCACTGGTCAGCCGTGTGATTCTAGACAAGCAACTTTCCACTATTGTTTCTGAGTTGAGATTCTCAGATTCAGCACCACGGAGAAGTGCTGGGTTGGCTGCAGGAACTTCAGCAGAAAACTTTTTAAAAATGTAGTCGAAGGCTCTACCTCAGTGATTCTGTCTGATAGCATTTTATTCCTTAGGATAATGCTAGCTACTGTAAGAAATAAATCCCTGAATTGGCCAGGCGCGGTGGCTCACGTTTGTAATCCCAGCACTTCGGGAGGCCAAGGCGGGCGGATCACGAGGTCAGTAGATCGAGACAATCCTGGCTAACACGGTGAAACCCCGTCTTACTAAAAATACAAAAAATTAGCCGGGCGTGGTGCCGGGCGCCTGTAGTCCCAGCTACTCGGGAGGCTGAGGCAGGAGAATGGCGTGAACCCGGGAGGCGGAGCTTGCAGTGAGCCAAGATAGCGCCACATCACTCCAGCCTGGGGGACAGAGAGAGACTCAGTCTCAAAATAAACAAACAAACAAATAAATAAATCCCTGAATTTTAGTGGTTTAATACAGAGGAGTTTATTTCCTGGTCATGTGACAGTCTGGTGAAGCGGTTATTGCCATTTGTGCCGCTATTCCCTCTATGGAGGTTTCATCTTCTTTCATGTTGTTGCTCTGTCCTCCACCAGGGCATTAGAATCCTCTGCTTCCAGCTAGCAGACATAGAAAAGTGAATGTAGGAGTGCATGCAAAGTGAGGCACATCTCTTTCTCTTAGATTCATCGACTAGAACTTAACCTAATTGTGCACCTAGGCTCAAGGGGCTGTGGGAGATGTAGCCTCTGACTACATAGTCCTATTTCAGGGACAGCTTTATGCTGAAAGGAGAACTCATTTCTTCTGTGAACCACCAGCTTTCTCTACCATGGCCAGGCTTGTGACTCAGTGAACTTGATGGCACCCAAGATTATCAGACTATATGCCTAAAGCACAGTATGTATAGAGGAATCTTATTTAACTGTTGTTTAACAAGGGTTGTAAAACTTTTGGAAACTCTGAAACTTGAATTTGTATCCTAAATTTGAATTCCACAGCAAAGAGAAAAGCAGGAAATATCATGAAAAACTTTCTCTCATGTAAATTCCCACAATGTTGGATGTTGGAGCATTAATTGCTGTCACCCTTTGCTAATTCCCTTATCCTTTGGGTATGTGGATAGCAAAAATCTTTCCAACTAAAAAGAAGTATTTTTTAAATCACTGTACCAACGTTTTATAAGAATAAATTCCCTTGTTCTTCAACACATGTAGATTGTGTTATTTTTGAATATAATGTTCGTATTGAGTGTTAATTGCATGCACCTACAGCTTTCAAAGAAGTGATAACTAGATACTGTCAAATTGATAACAGCCAGTCTTCTCTCTAGCTTTATGCATGTGTTAATTTATAAGGTGGATTAGCAGGAACTTCACAAGCCCTTATTTTTGGTCTGCTTGGTGATGAGAGTGATGAAAGAAAAAAATGCAGATATATTGCTTCTGTTTAAAATTTTGTAATAAGACAATGGGCGGAAGTGCTCTGGCACAGAGGTTTCTGTTGATGAAAGCATTTGCCAATTTACTCTAATTTCCTGAACTTTTATGGTTAGCAAAGAAAGTACACATAAGCACAGAAACATCTCTTTTTATTTTTCTATAATTTTCTTAATTTACACCCTTTAATTTGGAAAAGACCCATTTAACTGTGCTTAAAATTATTTGCAGGGCACGGTCTATTGTTAACATTTTCATGTAACTTCATGGGGTCCAATGAAATGGGTGCAGAAGGTGTAGCCCAGGTATCACATTTATAGATGGGCCTGGCATTAAAATATGCCATGTCCGTGTTCAGAACTTCATTTTTTAAATAAATTTCTTGAATTTTGGTGATGATTCAGAAGTAATTCAGATTTAATTTAAATGTTTCTTGTAAGGTTTGCTAAATAAAATACTGCCAAAAATGTTGGAAGAGAATATTGAACTTTAAAGCAATTTAGAAGCCTTGGTTGTGTGCTTTTGGGGTGCTCAGGTTCATGGGAAAACACAGCAGGGGCACTTTTGTGCATGCAGAGTTCTGAAAGAGGGCTAAGGGAACAGACCCAATGTGTAAGGCAGGGGCCTTATTTTCAGCCACTCTACGACTGCCCTTGAAATTCACGTAATGCTTTAAGATACATCTTCACATTCTATGAGGACATGGGCTTTGTTTCATAGGGTTCTTGAATTTCAGTAGAGTTGGCCCCTTTACAGTGTTATGTAATATTTTGTTATTGAATGAATATATGAAAATGCGTCCATTAAAAATGTCCAATGACTTCATTTATATTCTGTATTTAATCTATTTCTAATTAGTGAACTTTTAAGTAATGTGAAAAGTGGCTTCAAGATAGTTTGGGGTTCAATCGAGGACATGTTTTAGAGTAAAAAATGTCTATAATACTCAAAGATTTTGTTAGAAAATGACAAAGGAGGTCATTGAGTTATGGTCCGTTTTTCCACAAAGCTAATTTCTTTCTTTATTGTGAACTACTGTTTAGTATTCTTTCATCGCATACAAAATTTATTTTAAAAGGTAATGTTCATTTTATGGAAAACTTTATGGTGTTCTGGCTTTTTCTATTTATTTTCCTCATTCCTTTTTGAGGGCTGATTTAGCTCAGCATGTATATTTCAGGTGAGTGAATATTTAGGAAGCAAATTCTTAATAGCTAGATGATCTGACAGTGAATATTCGAAAGGGTAAAGCAACAGAAATAACATGGTGAACATTTCAGGAGCCTGGTGAATTATTATGCGGAAAGTTTTTGAAACTTTATTTTTCGTTAGGTTAGTCTGAACCTGAACTGTTATCATAACAATGCAGCATATTCTTCTGTCTAAGGAGGTAAGTGAAATCAGATTTAAAAACTCAATAACTATAATTAGAAATGGCACATTTAAACTTAATTTTATTTTTTCCCTTTTAAGCAAGACTCAGCCCTTTGTCTACTTTCAGTCCTATTCTGGGGTACACACTTTTTTTGAAGGCAAGCTGAGAGAACTTTGCATTGTAAGCAAACTGAGATTCAGCCTTACCCTGCCCCTGCTCTGATTAATATTTGGACATTTACCTGGTTCTCCTTTTCCCACATGCTCCAAGCAAAAACTTGCAGGCATGTGCAGAGTCACAGGCAGGCTCTCCTAGGGAGGCGGGAGCAGAGGTCCATTAGCAGGCAGCATCATCATGTTCTCTTGATCTCTATAGGTTCTGGGACCTTTAAACCTAGGTGGAAGGTGATTAAAGAAAGGAACAGATTTATGTATGTTGTAGCAGAGAAAGAGAAGTGGGGACATCTGCCAAGCATGGTCAGCATGGTTTCCTATATCCTAGGAAAGCTCATCAGGACCGTTTCTGTAGGACCTGTATCATTTGAAATTTTTTCTGCTTTTGAGTATAAGGTAGAAAGATGTAGTCAAGAGCAACAGATAGAGAAGCAGGAGGTAAGCCCAGTGGCGTGTGGGGGAAGAGAATGTTCACAGTGTACACTTGATAGGGAAGGCAATTTTATTCCTGTCTTCCCAGATCATCCCCACTTCTAGTTCCTTACTTTGTTGCTAGATGTTCCCATGAGAGGAAGGAGGAGTTGCTATCCCAGGCCTGGGATCTTGATACTGTCAGTTACCAGGGTTATCATTCCTTAATAATTACAAAGTTATGCCTATTTATTATTATCTTCCTGGTTTTATGCAGCAGAGTGGGAAAGTGGTCTTAGGATCTCAGGGAGCTTGATTAAGAAGCAGCCTCATTCTTGTATTCTCTGCCTCTCCCTCTCTGTCTCTTTCTCCCCCTAAAATCTACTTGATCTTAGATACAGGCTTGGACGTTTGTTAGTTTCTTCAAATAGCGTTTTTTTTTTCTTTTTAAGTTTTATTTTAGATTTGGTGGTACATATGAAGGTTTGTTACATAAACATGTGTCATGGGGGTTTGTTGTACAGATTATTTCATCACCCAGGTATTAACCCCAGTACCCAATCTTTTGGGTACTTTTGGGTACCCAGTTATCTTTTCTGCTCCTCTCTCTTCTGTCACCCTCTCCACTAGAGTAGACCCCAGAGTCTGTTGTTTCTTTCTTTGTGTTCATTAGTTCTTATCATTTAGCTCCCACTTATAAATAAGAACATGTGCTATTTGGTTTTCTGTTCCTGCATTAGTTTGCTAAGGATAATAGTCTCCAGCCCCATCCATGTTCCCACAAAAGACATGATCTCATTCTTTCTAATGACTGCATAGTATTCCATGGAGTATATGTACCACATTTTCTTTATCTGATCTGTCATTGATGGGCATTTAGGTTGATTCCATGTGAATAGTGGAATAGTCCTGCAATAAACATTCATGTGCATGTGTCTTTATGGCAGAATGATTTATGATTTACATTCCCGTGGGTATATACCCAGTAATGGGGTTGCTGGGTCAAATGGTAGTATACTTTAAGCTCTTTGAGGAATTCACCTTACTGCTTTCTACAACGGTTGAATTAATTTACACTCCCACCAACAGTGTATAAGTGTTTGTAATAACAACTCATTGTGGTTTTGATTTGCACTTCTCTAATGGTCAGTAATATAGAGCTTTTTTTGTTTGTTTGTTTGTTGGCCACATGTATGTCTTCTTTTGAGAAGTGTCTGTTCATGTCCTTTGCCCACTTTTTAATGGGGTTGTTTATTTTTTCTCTTGTAAATTTGTTTAAGTTTCTTATAGATGCTGGATATTAGACCATTGTCAGATGAATAGTTTGGAAATATTTTCTCCATCAGAGCTCTATATTAGGTACTTGCATAGTTACTAGTTAAGTAGTACTTCAATTCCTATTTTTCTGCAGAGAGAAAGAGTAACGGGCAGGAAAAGCTGGAGACACTCCCAGATATTTGGCCATAATACTATCACACACCACCCAAACCCCATCTTTTAAAATAGGCCACTAAAAGTATAGAAAGACAATTTGTTTTGATGAGAGGGGGAAAAAGATATTTGGGGTCAAACAGACATGTGTTTGAATCCTTGCCTAAACTTAGTGACTAGTTATTTATTACATTTTAAGTTGTTGGTCTGAGCCTATTTTCTTATCCCTAAAATGGGGTTTGTAATATTTTTCCTGAAGAGTTGTTGCAAAAGTCGCAGATAATACATTTCATTCTTTGATATATAATAGACATGAATTTATAGGCATTTTTATCTAACCAGCTTCTGAGATTTTTCCCTTCTTTCCCCTCTCCCAAAAGACCTTTCTCTCTTTCATACACAACAACCCTCAGGCTGCCTGTCATCCTTCTCTTACTTCTCTTTTTTTCTTAAAGGTTGCCCTGATTCACTGTCATCAGACTTCATTTGTATATACCTAGAGGCAGTTGAGGGTTGAGTAAAATAGAAGGACATAAATCTTGTGGGTTTACAGTGACTTAGATAATACAGGCATATGACATAGGTCACCTCTCTATGAGGCGACTTCATGATCCTTGTTGGTAACCCAAGAAGGCTAATGGCATAACATGCTTTCAAACTGATAATTCTTACATATCTTTTCAACTTTTATTTAGAGTGAACAGGTGAAGTTTCTATTGAAAAAATGTATATTTTTTCTGTGTATAGTGTAGTTTGTTGTATGTAATGAAGCAGTAAAAATTGTTTTAGAATAATCTTTCATTTCACAATTTTAAGTCATTCTTAAGTAACATTGGTTATTCATACAGACAAAGTGTTAAATATGTTCCCATTTCCACCTCTTTATCTGGCTATTAAAAATATCATCTAAATAGATACTTAACCTTATTTCTGGACTCTGCCAATCTTTCTTCATTCTACTCATGTCGGGGTCTTGATCATTTATTGTCATTATGCATTTTGAAGTTGTTAGGAATTTTACCTTTGAATTTCACATATATATGTATTTATACATATATGTATGAAATGCACACACACATAAACAGACACACACAAATAGGTCTCCCTAGAAGAAAGATAAATTGCTGGCAGTATTTTGTCAATAATAGTAATTCATTTCGTGTTGCAATTTTGAATAGTCTCCAGCTCTCAGTTTAATTTTTCCTCTTACATTTTTATAAATGCCAGTGATTATAAACAGCATAGTTTATTTCTTTAAAAACCCAAGATGACCTGACTAAATAAATGAAATTTTGAAAGTCTGTAAAAATGATATAAAAATGTCATCTATGAGTAAAAATATTAATGATATATACTAACCTTAATATATTACTTTATAATTTCTTTATAGTTACAAAACAATATCATATTTATTACTCTATTCCTGACAGCAAACCTATAAATCAGTTATTATTAATATTTTAGACAAGAAATAGAGACCTAAGTCATTTCATTTATTTAAGAGTGTGAAGCTAAAGGTTGGCATGACCAGGACTGAAATCTAAATCCTTTAGATCCAAATCCTATGCTCTTTCCTGTGACCATGTTGCAGGTAACAGATATTTTTATTTTTAGAAAATTGATCAAATGCTCCAAATCTTAGGTTAAGAGTCAGAGAGGCAAGAATAGAAAATCGTCCACCTGGGATGATTTGTCCTAGAGAGTGCAATTAACTTGCTCCCAAAGTGCTTAAAAGATCTGGGACATTTTTGATTAAGTAGGTGAAGGTTGGTAAAATTTGCCAACTTTTTCCATTCTGACTTCATTCACTTCTTTGTACTTTAAATGTGATTTTATAGAACCAAGAAGTAATGAACCATCACATAAAAGGCTGACAGTCCATGGCTTCAGGCACATGAGATACCTTTTATTCTACTATATAGGGTTTCAGAAAAAAAATTATGTATACATTTGAAAGATTCATGGAAAATGGTTTGGAGGCAAGTTACACAAAACAGAATGATGGTTAGGGATGGAAGGGTATATTTCATTCATGGAAGGGAGATATCTGAGACGTTATCATTGAGATGTGATATCAATTAATTAGGATTTTGTACATTTACATTACAAATCAAATTGGTATCGTTATTTTGGATTCAGTGATTCAGTGAACCTTAGTGTATTGATGAATAGTAGATACTTTACTCTCAAAACACTTTCAGATTGTTAGGCAGCAGTGGGGAAGATTGTAAGGAAAGCAGAGGTTGAAATAAGCCTTCCAGGTTTAAGGGTCTTGGTGCTCTTAAAAAATATAGTGGTACTACAATAAGATATTTTAATAGAAAGGAATCTCTAGGAGTAAGGCATTTCTACTTTGCACATGGGATTTTATACAAAGAACAACCATACTATATTTCCTGAAGGTAATGTTATTTTTGAATGCAGGATGGGGTCGAATTATTAGCAATTACATTTTCAGATGCAGTATCATAGGAGTCTCTTGGCTTTTATACTCTTAGAATTTTTCAGTGACTCAGCAGATTGAGTTGCAATGTCAAAAGGAAGGAGTTGAGAAGCATGGCCTTGAGGGACAAAAGAAAGAAAACCAAGTCACGGAAGCTTTGCAATTTGTCCAAAATTTTCAGCTTCTAAATCTATGTTCTTGAACTGTATATCCTCAGAGTTCTATGAAATCGGGATAATAATAACCCGAATCCATAATATTACTAGTAGTGTCAAATATTCTAGTAGTATCAAACTAGAAAATAAGTGATAGGTGCTTAACACAGTATGAAGCAGACACACCAAGATGCTGTAAGGTTGCAACGAAACTAATTATACTTATTAAACATCCTATCCCTTCCTTACCATACCACACAGTAGTAACACAGACAATTTAGTACTGGGACCAGAGTTGGCAGAAAAGCTGCTGCTCCTTTGTTCTTGTAATGTCAGGGAGTGCTGGATTTTGGGTAGGTGTTGCAGGAACAGGGATAGGAGTTTGAGGTAGGTGGAAGAGGGAGGAAATAGAACAAGACCCAGGAGCCTGCCCATGACACTGTTGTGAGAGTTAACATCCTTTTACCAAACACCCTGAGTCCGCCTACTACCCCAATGTTAGGAAACATATTTGAAAAAGGGCTCATTCATTTACAAATTCCTTATTCTGAATTGATAGTTCTCCAAAATAAGGGAGACTGATTTCACGGCAGTCCCCCAAATGCAGGGGTTGCTTGCATGGCATTGAGAACCATGCTTCTTGCTCCAGTGGCACATGGGCAGGCTTGTGTATGCTAAAGAATGGAGATTCATAGCAGGAATGGGGAGAGGCCTTTAAAGCTCACAGTAAGTTAAGCATATGGGTAAAATAGACGGCCTGTTACGCACACCACCCTCTTATGTGACCCTTTCGGAAAAAAACTTCTCAATATAAAGAAATTATGACCTACTCAAAGCAATCATCTCCCTGCCTTCAGCTCCATTGAGTTATTCAACTTCTGTCAGTGTAACTTTCTATTTGAGTTATATAGGGAAGAAAAAAAATCATTTGGCTTAACTTGGTATAGCATTTTTCAAAATTCAAGCATCCCTAGAGTTCTTAGAAAGTAATGAGCATTGAGTTTGTCTTTGGCCCAGAGAGTTTTTATCCACTGTCTTGGAAGAAGTTGACAGTTCTGACACTTGATCATTCATACTTGGTGACTTGTGTGTCTCCAGTGAAACTCGAAGAGACAACCCAGTCTCTAATGATAGAAAAAAAAAAAAGAGGAAAGCAAAGAAAATGTGTTTTCTTAACCACCATTATAGGAGATGGACAGTTCATATTTTAAGGTAAAAAATGAAATTTTTCTTGGGTCTCTTAAATGAGAGAAGTTTGATAGTTAATCAGGTTAAAACTATTATCAAATAAGGTCATTTTGATTATCAGGAGACTTTTTGTTATATGACATCCATTAGGGCTTCAGTTTAATCGCTAAGTAATGTGTTGGTGGCTAGAACATATTTTATTAAGATCTTATTTGAAAAAGCATCTGTAAATTTTCATCAAACATCTCAAATTACATCTTTCAAAAATCCATGACTATACTTAAATTTGTATGAGCTAATTGCTCAGACAATAAACAACAATAAGTAATGAACAACAGTATTTGTTTCTAATCTTTTTTCTAAATGTTAATTACACAGTTCTTTTTTTTTTTTTCAATTTCATTTTTACATTCCACTGACTGGCTTGGCTCTCAGGAACTGGGCTAACCCAGAGAACAACACATGTATCAGTCAGGGCTCAACCAGAGAAAGAGAATCATTAGGAGAGGTACATATTAAGAGATTTATTGCAGTGAATTGATTCACACAGTTGTCAGGGCTGGCTAGGCAAATCCAAAATCGACAGGACAGGGCATCAGGAAGGACAGGCTGGAACTCTTGGGAACTAGCAGACGTTGCTGTCCACAGGTGAAATTTATTCTTCATCAGGGAAGCCTCAACTCTACTTTAACATCTATTAACTGAGGGAATCAGGCCCACTCAATTATCTAGGAGAATTTCCTTACTAGAAGTCAATTGACTATGGATTTTGAAAATATCAACAAAATACCTTCACAGCAACATGTGGACTGGTATTTGATTAAATAACGGGGGACTGTAGCCTAGCTAAGTTGACACATCTAAAGACCATCACAACATGTCAGCATATAACTGATCCATGTGAATAGCAAAGAATTAATACTAATTGACTATTTTATTCAAACAGGGCTTATCTTTGCATTCCCAAAAAAGATTTCATTTTGAAGGTGCTTCAGCACTGCCTTCTAATTCTCAGTATAACCTCAAATAAATAAATCAGTAGGTGACGTGGGTTGGGTTTTCATCTGGAGACAATCTCTGAGTTATCTAAACGAGATATTAATGCCCAGGCCTAAAATATCAGCACATAGCTGCTATTTGGAGGACATGGGATTATCTTCTTTTCTTTCTCCAACTTCTTTTTAGTCTTAATAGGGGAAACCATTCTTTCATGGAATTGATTATTTGCTGCTATGGTAAAGAAGTAATAGGATTTTTAAAAATATATAAAATAATGTTGAATACGTGATGGCTAGGTTCCCAGGCTTGCCCCTACAAACTCAGTTCAAAGATCAAAAACTGGACCCTTTAGCTGTATACCCCTATTTGGAGAGTTCTTCCTTAAGGCAACTATTACCACAAATTTACAGCTAGTTTATGAAGTATATATACACCCAACTGATACCGCTTCCCTGTGTACTCATTTGTTAAATTGTTCTATTTTAGTATAATAATTATTTCTAATTGTTTCTCATAAGATAACATTTATCGAGTTTCTACTACATGGTAGACTTGATGCCAGATGCTGTGGTATAAAACCACAAAGGTAAAGGAAACAGCCTTACAGAGCTTAATTTCGCATTCAATTTGGGGTAATTGGTATAATAAGGGAAGTAGAAAATTCTATAAGAGAATATATGGGGGCACCAGGGGATTTCTAATGATTTTTTTTCTAGAGGAATTAATAGCTAAACTGAGATTCACTTGGTTTAGGGCAGGAGGGAATGGAAAGGGCAGGAAGAGAGGAAGCAGATGCATGAAAGATAAGAAGCGAGATAGCATGATGGATTATGACAGAGGTTGTATCAGGTTGAAGCATAGAATTCAAAATGAGAGGGTTGGAGTGTCCAGAGATGAGACTGGGTGGGGGGCGGTAAGTAAAGACCAGATATTAGAAGAAATTAATTTTAATCTTCACCTGTGGAAAATCAAAAGGCATCAGAGAGCTGGAAGTGAAAAAGCAAGAAGGGGGCAGATTTGCATTTAGAAAAACTCTCTGCTTGTAGTATAGACAACAGATTGAAGAAAGGGATCCTGTAAATCAGAAGGTAATGGATGTTTCAATTTTACACATTATTGTACATATATTCACACTGACTAGTTCAGTGCTTGTAATACAGTAAGCATTGATTTATTAATGTATTCTTTCATTTCATTCCATATGCATTAGTCACTTAACTGCTGTGTTAGGGTTCTCCAAAGAAAGAACCAATAGGAGATAGATAGATAGACAAATAGATAGATAGATAGATAGATAGATAGATAGATAGATAGATAGATA